>NW_024349804.1:7701031-7801140 GCF_902729225.1 Pteropus medius | reverse complement strand
CTTCCAAGTCTGGGGGCCACACTGCATGATATACACTGACAGTCTGGAGCTGACCTAGAAAGAAACAATGGCCTTGCTATATTTCATAGATTCTAAGACACACATTTTCTTTTCACGTTTTAACATTCTTGAAAATGAAGTGTGCCTTCTAATTGATATCATGTCAGAGTTTAATTGGCAGTGCTTTTTATTTACTAGTGATACGTAAAAGTAATGGTGCATCTCTGATGCAACAGAATCCAGTGGCATAGGCCTGGAAAGGCAGCCATGAAGGAAGCTGGGGGAACTGTGAGTGACTGGCAGGGGGAGAAGAGGTTTGGGTAATTGGGGCAGAAAATAGCAAAGGTGAGTGAGTAGGAAGACTCACAGTGATGGACAGGGAACATTTTAGTTAGAAGACTACGTAAAGGTCACTTGTCCATGATCATCATCCTCAAATATTTGACGGGCTGCCATGTGGAAGGAGGGAACACAGTGTATGTGTGCAGCTCCTGAGGGCAGAATGATGACCAAGTGGAGTAAATGGTGCCACTTTGGGCTCAGAAGAAATATAAAAATTTAAAAATCCTCGTTTTTTAAAACAAATTGGGTGAACTTCCACATGAGAAAGTAAGGTTTACTGGAAAGATTTGAGAAGAGGCATGTTGCTTTAGAAGGCATCTCTGCCTTTAATTTGAGATTTGATATAGCAACTTCTCTTCCAGTTTTAAGTTCTAAAACTCTAAAAATTCGTGGCCGTTTTAGCCCCTACTAGGAAATTTTTTTATGTAAATGTGTAGAGAGATGTTAATTGTATTGTAAGAAAAATTTAATTGATCTTCATTCATCAGGATATGATTTAATAAACACAACATGATGAAATACATAGCTGTTTAAAATAATCATTATCAAAACTATGTACCAGCAAGGAAAACTTCACATGATAAAATACTGAGTAAATAAATCACGACACAACATTATGTCTTCACTGATTGTATGTAAATATGTCTATACATGAACAAAGACTAGATAGGTATATGGAAAGAAAAACAGGTGATTTTTTGAGTGTCAGGATTCTAAGTTAGTGTGTTTTTTTTTTTTTAATTTTCAATTTTTAGCATCACCGTGTCAGCTGCTGAAGCAATCCCTTTGGTAGGGAAAGCAGCTCCTCTCCTGCTCTGAGGGACACAAACTGGGGTCCGCCCATTATGAGAAACGAGGAATGTAAGCTCTTGGTGCTCCTTCTCAAAGCGCTGATGAAGGATAACCTTCAGTTATTTGGATCTTATTCCTCAGTAAACAGACATATGTGTGGGTATTTAGATTATGGATCCCATAGAGAAATTATTGAGACAATAAAGTCAATGTTAACCAAGAGATTTGGGGGAACTTTTCACATGACACCTGCAAAGAGGTCATCATCTAGTGGCAAAAATTAAATCATAAACAAGGCAACAAAACCAGCATAATAAATCTTACAGTCTAGGTGTGCACAAAACAGGTAAGGGAGTGTTAGCGTGGGAGGGGAGGGGAAGACAAGTAATTTAGACTCCATGGCGGACATCGGGAAAAGCTGCGTGAAAAGCATCATTGCTAAGGTTGGTTTGTTTTATCTAAATAATAAATGCTCTTTTTTAAATAAAATAAACTAGTTTATACTAAAAAATGGCAATCGCCTACCTCACTCGCCATCAAAATCCTAATCCTACTCCCTAGAGTCAATCTCTTTCAACTATTCTACCTACTTCTCCTGGTAATTATCTCCCTTAAGATGTCATTTGTGATGCTGTGCTTGTTTTATAAATTTAAGACCTTATATATTGACTTCCTGTTATAAAAGTTAAATATTCAGCTTTCTTACACCATCTTCAACCTCTTACTTTAATTATATATCAAATACTGGGTTAATTATAATCAGTGTTTACATCATGATGGCTCTGTTTACGCTATATATAACTAAAGCAAGTAATATACTGTGATTACAAATCCTTTCTCATAGAACATATTGTTTTTCCTAGAATGTTAACTCTGTTTTTTATTATCATACTTTTTTTCCCAATGATCCCAATAGATCTTTCAAAATCTATCGGTAATTTT
Source organism: Pteropus medius (assembly GCF_902729225.1). Lineage (NCBI taxonomy): Eukaryota > Metazoa > Chordata > Mammalia > Chiroptera > Pteropodidae > Pteropus > Pteropus medius. The sequence goes on along the minus strand of NW_024349804.1, from coordinate 7,799,064 downwards.
TCCATATGTTCAACTACAATTTGAAATGCTCTATCCATTTCTGCCTCATGCTCCTTCTTCTTCCTGCCATCCACCTTGTCCTCAGTCCTCTGCTCCTATCTGGACCCATTGATCTCCAGGCCCACCACACAGATTTCATGCTGAGCCTTCTTTTCTTCACTATTCTCTACACCAAGCATTAAATGAGTTTGTAATCCCATGTCTTCCTCTTTCTTGACCAACTCCTCATTTTATAAAGCACATTCTTTAGTAGCTTCCTAAGAAAAGATGTGTAGTGGTAAACTGAGCCTTTTACATTAGAAATGTATATACCACCTTACACCTGCAATTAATAATTTGGCTGAACATAGAATACTCTGTTGAGTATAATTATCTCTCTGAATTTTGAAAATATTGCTTTTCTGTTGTAGCATCCAGTGTTGATATGGTTGTTTGAAGCCATTGTGAATTCTGAATCTCATTTCTCTCTCTCTCTCTCTCTGTCAATGTCTCTCTCTCTCTCTTTCTCTCTCTCTCTCTTTATTCCAAATGTTCTAAAATTTCACAATGCCATACTTTGTTGTAGAGTCTTCTTGCGCATGCTGTGCTGAACAATCAAGGAACCTGTAAGTGTTGAAGTTTACATAAATCAGTTAGGGGAGACATTCCTTTATTATTCTTTAGATAATATATATCTATCTTCTGTTTCTGAATTTCCTAATGTATAAATGCAAGAGTCCCTGGATTAAGCTTCTACTCTTCTTATCTTTTCTTCCTTTTGTCCACCATTTTTCCTTTTGTTGGGCAACAAAGTTATTTTGCAAAAAATGTGATGGGCTTTTACATTTCTTGAGGTGTGAAATAAAAACATTATTTTCTCCCAAGAGTTCTTTATTGTTCCGATGCTTCTTTTTCTCAAGCATCCTATTGATATTCCATAGATGCAACAAGTTTCTTATTGTTCTGAAGATATTAGTTGAAGATGTTTTTTTTAAGTTTTCCTCTCCTGCCAGCATTGTCTCTTTTTCACTGAGTTCCTTGACGTCGTTGTTTTCTGTCCGTTTATTTTATCGGTTGTTGCTTTTTTGGTGTGTTTTCGTCTCTTTCATGTGGAAAGCCTTCCTCAAATACCTAGTAATCCTGTATTGTCCATTTTCTTTAAGAGTAAAGCACCAAATGTTTTATCTGAAACACTGTGAGCACGGACGGAGACTTAATTGCTGGGTTTTACTTGAGGTAATAAAAGGGCACGCCATCCTTGTTGAAGGAAAGCTCCATATGTCTGTCTCTGGAAATCTTTTCCCTGGAGCGACTTCATTTCTCCACAGCTGCTGCAGAGGTCCGGGAAAGGGATATGTGTTTGGGTGCTAGCCTTTTAAGGCAATAGGGGAAGGGTGCTGAGGGGGTCTCACGGGGTCTCCTGTTTCATGGGTCATTCTTAATTCTCTACTGTAACCCAACGCCACACTATCTTACTCTCCCAAGATCTTGGTGTCCCTGAGACCAGAGTTAAATCACATTTAATTCTCCAAAGGCAAAGAAGAAACCGACTCCTGGCCGTGAAGGATGAGGGTGGGACCTACGTGTCTGCCAGTCACCCAGTTTTAGCGTGTGCCTCTCAGACTTGCACTGCTTCTGGTGCTCTCCTTGCAGAGCCTCTCAGACGCTCCATGGTCGGGTAGTCTAAGTGGGAACTTTCTTGACCCTGTGGACTCATTTGCCACACCTGCATCTGTTTCCTGTCTTCAGCAAAACAGTTGAATCATTCCATTCATTATTGTCTCTCCTTTTTGTCCTTGCAGGTCAGTATGTTTATTCTTCTGCCATCATTTTAAAGGTTTGGGGTTGGGGAAGAGATAAGCTCTTGTGGACAATGCGCTATGATTAACCAGAAGCCTAATGTCAATTTTAAAGGAACACTGGAGTTAGCCAAGGGAAAAAAAAAAAAAAACAGAAGAGCGGTCAGGCAGAGTTCTACATGATGGTCTTCTAGCAGACATAAAAAATAATCCATCCATGAAGAAGATCTGCCTGCTCCAGAAATGACATCGAAGTAGCATAACACTCGATTTTCGAGCTCAAGATTTGGAAGAACGCTGACTTTATCCCTGGTCTCTCCCTTAGTTGCTTTATATCTATCAAAAAAAAAAAAAATTTACCTCTTTGGACCTCCATTTTCTCATCTGTCAAATATGGAGAAAAACTGGACCTACCTCATAACTTAGTGAGCCACTTAAATGAGGTAATGCTTTGTAAAGAGTTTAGCACCAAGTAAACATAAATTATCATCAACATCATCATCATCTGCCTACACATATACATACTGATAGGAAAAATTTGACTAAAAAGACTGGCAGCAATCATTTAGATGAGCAGAAAAATTGTATGAAGAATCAGCGATAAAGTTCTGAAAGCCTTATATTGGATTCTGTTTCCTGACAGAAACTGAAGCTATTTGAAGGATTAAACTAAACACGAGCATTTGTATATGGTGCTCCTTTGGAACCTATCGCATAGGTGCTTAGTAAGTGGTAGCTATTGTGTTATCATTACTATTACATGTGATAAGAGCAGGACAAAGAAGGCACTTTGAAAGATCAGAAATAGAAAGTCGAGCTTAAACTGCAAAGGCTTGAAAACTGGCCTAAAGGTACCCTCTTAAGTTCCAGTCAATCCCTTGTAAAAATGAGGTGCCTCATTATTTTCTCCTACAGGGCCTTGTACTTATCTTAATACTTCTTATTACCTGTTCATCTATTTTCCACAAGAGACTACAGCTGTTAGTCGTAGGGACCCAGTGGCTCTTATTTTCCTCTAAAACCCAGTACCTAGCATAGTATCTAGCACACAATAATTTTTGATAATGAAAACTGCTCACATTTTTTAAGTAAACATTTAACAAGCAAATGAGGTGATAGGAAGGACAGAAAGGAGCTGGTTTCTCACGCCTTTCATTTCATGCTCAAGGCCTAATAGGCCCCCAAATGTTCCATATTCAGCCTTTCATCTATTTTCTTATGAAGTTTCTTATTCATAAACTAGGCACATGGAGCAGCGCTGAATATAAACAACCCAATTTGACGCCAACTCTTGTCGCAAATTTCCAAGACTGGCAAATTCCACATGAGCCTATCCAGCAGTACCGACCCCTCACTTTGCAAAAGGGTTAATAACAGTGTTTCAGGAAAAGCCTACAGTGCTAACTGTATTTATTTTTACCTCATGCATTTACCATGTTTTTCTTATTAGCTAGACATTTTGTCACAGATTATTAACATGAAACAACGCTTGTTAAAACAAATGAAAAAAAGATGTTCTCTGTATGTCTTAAATTTTACTCTTTGTAGACTTGTCAAATTGCAGGATTCTATAATGTTTCCTGTCACCAAAGAGAACGAGTGGCTTTTTCTGCATAATATCCAGGGTTGAGAAGAATCCTATGATGAAATCTCATATTTTCATAGTACATTTATAGTTCTCAAAATGCTTTCACGTGTTTATAGTATTTTGTTCTACCTAACTATCCAGTGAGAATAACTCCATTCTTGCAATAGAAAAACAAGGACTCAGCGAGGTGACTCAAGTCAAGGTCACAGAGGGAGTTGAGAGCACATAGCACAGCAGAAAGTAGCTAGATGTGCAGCAGTCTGGAAAGGAGACCTGGTTCTCTTCCTGGCCCTGAGTTTAATAAGCTATGCAACCTTGGGCAAGTCACCTCATCATTCGCAGTCACAGATTCCTTATTTGAAAAACGAGAAGGTTAAAATGAGAACTCTCCTGGTTCAAAAATCCTGAAATTACAGAATCCAATCTGGATTTTCTGGGCACAAGGTATTATCTCTGGGATTAAACCTCTTCTGTCACTAAAGAACCCAATGCATCTTTGTTTCTTGATTTTCAATTGCTTACTTTTAAAGACAACAAACTGTACAAATGGGCTGAGCACCTGTTATTTGTCAGGTACTATACTATGCAGTAATGATGGCCAAGGTGAAGAGACCTGGTGCTTGCCCTAGAAGAACTTACTGCCTGGAGGAGGCACATAAATAGCTACAAAGCTATGTCATGGCCACAGTAATGGAAAGATGATGTACAAGGTGCCGAGGAAGCATTAAACAAAAGCAATCTCAAATCTGCCTTCCTTTAGAAGTGATGTTTGGGTTGACTCCTGGTAATGCTCAGGTACAAGACATCATGGCAATAGGTAACAGCAGGTACACAGTCAAGAAGGCACAACACATCCAGAGAACAGCCAGTCTTTCTGGAGTTCAGACAGAACTAGAAGGAGAAGTATATACAGCAAGAGATAAGGTTGGAGAAGCAGGCTGAGTTCCAACCATGAATGACTCCTCTTGTTAACATGGGCTATTGATTTTTAGTCTTGTTATATTTATCTATATTCTGCCTTCCTTTCAAAAGGATTTGAAACAACAATTCAGACAGGCTTAAATAATAAGGAAATGTGTTTGACTCAGGTAAAAGAGAAGCCTAGAGACAAGTTAGATTTGGGATTTATTGACCCAGAGACTCTAACTTAGTTTCTCCTCAGTTTTGTGATCAATCCTTCCCCCATATATTTACTTCCCTCCAACATCCAGTGGTTTCCTATTTGGAGACAGGAAGTATCTGACTCAGAACCCCAAGAAACTTCCCCTCTTGTCTCTCTGGCCTGAGCTGAGTCACATATCCATTCACAAGTCAGCCCTTGAGTCCAGGAACCTTCCAGGTGCTAACTGTCTTAGGCCTGGATTCCTGAATCACTGTTCCAGCACTGAAGGGATTATCAGAGGAGATAGCTCACATCCACCTCTGGAGCTGAGAATGGACTCAGCCTCCTTGAACCACAGGCTGCGATGATAAGGAATGCATCAGTAAATCAACACTGGAGAGTTTACAAAGGATGAAAAGAAAAATGGATATAAATAGCTATAAATATGAATAGCTATAAATAGCAATGTCCACTGAACTTAGACTGCATTAAAAAATGATAGAGAAGAAGGGTCAAGATGGCAGGCTAGGTAACAGTGGGATTTGCCTCCTCCCAGAACCACATTAAAATTACAACCAAATTATAAAACAATCAATGTGGAGAACCACCTGATGTCTAGTTAATCATAACACATACATCTGAGGATATAAAGAAAAAGCCACATCAAGACAGGTAGGAGGGGCAAGGACATGAAGCGGGCTGGCCCCGCGCCAGGTGTGGCAGTTGAGCACCTGGAGGGAGAGAGAGAGTGGCTGCAGAGCCCCCCACCCCCGCCCCACCGAAGGAGCGACAGGCCTCCCCAGCCCAGGATTCCAGTCCCAGAGAGAGGAGTTCCCACAAAATATGACGGTAAAAATCAGTGGAGATTTCGGCCATCCAGGTGAGACGGAAAACCCAGAAGTCCTCTTAAACGACCCACGCACAGACTCACTTGCTCACAGACACTTACCCTGGGCTCCAGCAGAGGGTCAGCAGCTCGGGAGGTTCAAGAGACATATGGGAGAAGACTGAGTTGTGTGGCTTCAGGCGAGGGCTAGAGGAACAGCCACCATCGCTCCTGAGTCAGGCCTTCCTCCGAGGCATCTGCAGATGGGTGCCATCTTGCCTGTGTGAGCCCTCCCCCTGCACGGCCAATTATGAGGCTGCATTGGCCGGTGAGATCGGCCCACCCCACATGTGTCTCCCTGGGACCCTGCCCCACCCAACCCACAAATTACCCATGAGGGCCCATTGCCAGGAAGCCAGACTCACCCTGTGCCTTTCCTGGGCTGCATATTCATTAGCAGGCAGCAGCCCTCAGCTCATAGGGCGCGCACAACCTGCATATTTCAGAGAAGGTTTTTGGTGCCAACTGAGCTGCACTGTCTCTTAGGCAGGTCGCGGGGGTCTGCAGATCTGAGGATCTGAGGCAGAAGGAAGCTGACCTCACTGAAATCTGTGACTTTGGTGGGAACCCACGGGCTCAGCATTAGTAGCAATCCTGAATCTGCATTGACCTGATGGGATTGGCTCGCTCCACCACGTATCTCCCTAAGACCCCGCATCACCCAACAAACAATTGAATAAGAAGTTATCGTACATATATACATGTATGATATGTGGAATATTACTCAACCATACAAAAAATGAAATCTTACCATTTGCTACAATGTAGATGGACCGAGAGGGAATTACTCTGGGAGAAATAAATCAGACAGAGAAAGATAAATACCACATGATTTCACTTATACGTGGAATCTAAGGAACAAAAGGAACAAACTAAACAAAAGCAGACTCTTATATACAGAGAACAAACTGGTGATTGCCAGAGGGAGGGTGGTTGGGGGGCTGGGTGAAAAAGGTGAAGCGATGAAGAAGTACGATTAGTAGTTACAGAACAGTCACGGGGATGTAGAACGCAGCACAGGGAATGTAGTCGGCATCATTGGAAAGGCTGTGTGTAGCGCCACATGGGTGCCAGAGTAATCGGCGGCATCTTTTCGAAAATTATATAAATGTCCAACCATTGTCCTGTATACCTGAAACCAATTTAAAATATTTAAAAAGTATATCCAAACTTTCAAAGAATAATAAAACAAACAAACAAAAAAATGATAGAGACTGTGAGGCAATACAATCACATTACATTACTATTTCATAGTGTATATAATAATATATAGTAGATAACAATAAGTGATAGTATGTTATAAATAAAAATAAAGGTCAAGAAATAATAAAGGTAAAATGGTAAGATGAAAACAATGAGAAAGTTTCTAGATAGACTCCCAAAAATATATGTCCCAAACAAATATTAAAGATGAAATGGAAATTTACTTTTGAGCTTCCTAGCAGCCAAAGCAAAGAAGAAAGAATGATCAGTTAAAAGAGTCACAGTATACTTAGGAAGAGCAAAGAGTCCTCAGAGAAATTATTTCCCCGCCATGGGTCTCCATAAAAGGATCACTAAACAACATTATGAAACTTTCCATAGCATCCGTACAGTGTACATAACAGCAAGTTTAAAAACGACAACAACAAAAACAACAACAAAAAAAACCTGTCAACACCAACGCAAATTTAATTTAGGTTTCTCTGAGATATTTAGTCCAAACCAAGGCAATTTTCCAATGCCTTGTATTAATACAAGGATAAAATCTAGACTGATCAGAGCCATGATTTTCAAGCTGGGATAAAATGAGGACCTCGGGAAATACAACAGGTGATAAAAACGGTATATCTTCCTAGAGATAGGTAAGAAACCATTTTGGCTTAGCTTTTTTTCTTGGTGGTAAAGAATTAAAAACTTTAATTATGTACTTAAACCAACATGAATATACACAGAACAGAATATAAAATGCATACTTCCGTTTTATATGAAACCTCAATGACAAGAATGTCTCACTGTGTGGACAGCCTTGGGTTTCCATGTTCAAACCCCTCAAGTGGCAACATCACACCTTCTACTCTGGGTGTTTGTCCTGGGAAGAGATGTGAAAACACATTTCCCCCTTTACCCAACTTGCAGTCACCTGATGGAGAATAAGAAACTGGCTACCTAGATGCTTTAATTCCTGGCACAGTATCTGGGTCAATGGATTAACTAATAAGTTAATGAACTAAAGGTGTCTGGCTGCTTTGGGTTGTCCTATCTCTCCCACAAATTCATATGTTGAAGTCCTAACCCCCAATATCTCAGAATGTGAACTTATTTGGAGATAGTCTTTACAGAGTTAATCAAGATAAAATTAGGTCAGTATGATGGGCCCTCATCCAATGTGACTGGTGTCCTCATAAAAAGCTGAAATGTGGACATAGAGATGTGCATAGAGAGAAGATGGTGTGAAGACAGAGTCAAAGAAAGAGGCCTAGAAGCAGATTCTCTCTCACAGCTCTCAAAAGGGACCAATCCTGCTGACACCTTGATCTTGGACTTCTGACCTCCTGAGCTGTGAGACAACACATTTCTGTTGTTTACAGTACATTGTAACAGCAGCCCTAGCAAACAGTGACCTTCAGATCCTTCACGTGACTGGCCCCTCCATGAAAGTGTTGCTTCCAAAAGAGAGTTTGATGAAATCAAGTCCTTTGCAAGGACAGTGAAGATGACATTGCCTTCCTCTGCAGCCAAGCCTGTGCTATAGGGTGGAGGTATGCTCCAGGGACAGGGCCTCCTTCTCCCCACCCCCACCCCCAGCCCCCGTGTCACACAGACTCTACCGGACCACCTTGCTTGCCTATGAGTGCTGATGTTAACTAGCTGTGTGATTTGGGGCCAGTTGATTAACCTTTCTCTGTCTCTTCATCTTAAGAAAGAAATAATAATAATGACCTAAATTAAAAAAAACAAGTAACAAAATGAACAAACTAATCAAAACCAGACTCACAAATATTGAAGACAATCTGGTGACAGCCAGAGGAGAGGGGGGTTGGGGGTCTGGGAGAATGGAATGAAGGGTTAAAGAAGTACAAATTAGTAGCTGATAGACGGTCGTGGGGATGGGGAGCGCGGCATAGGGAATGTAGTTAGCATCAATGTAATGGCTAGGTGGAGAGCCAGAGGAGAAAAAGAACAATTAGGGAGATAGTTTTATAAACTATATCAATGTCTAACCAATGTACTGTATACATGAAACTAATCATAAAATAAAATTTAAAAAAATAATAATAAAATAAAATAAACAAGTTATATAATCTGTATATTGGCTCTATGGAGGAAATAAAGGATTCATGAGATATTTGTAAAAGCGAATATAAAATCCAAAAATTAAAAGAAATAAAATCAAAGTAATGCACATAAAAACTCTTCATATGGTGCCTGCTACATAATAGGACTAGAAAAATGTGAGCCTCCTTCCTTGCTCCCTTATTCTCCCTATGATGCAAGACCCATTTCCCCACAGAAGGAGTAAGTGGGCCTCGAAATACTTTACAATTTTACAATATCTTCTTCCTTTAACATTACAATCTAGCAGCCTTCTGCATTAAGCAGAAAATCAAGAAGATGTTTAAGTTATGAGATGACAAATAAGTGCCCTTTTATTTTGGAAATAATTAATGATTGTGAACTAAACATCCGAATTAGTATCTTAAAATGTTCCATTAAAACACAATCCCAGACCACTGAGTTTACTTATGAACTTTGGCTGAGTTTTATACTTTGAAGAGATGTTTTTAATTTCATTATGCACTACCAAATCAACCAAATCTTTGTGTGCATAAGGTCAACCTCCATATCTGGTAAATGTACTTTTTTCTAATGCCTTCCTCTACATAATTTTCATCATTTAATTTTTTTAATTGCTCCTCAGTAGCTAAGTTCCCCTAATCCAAGCAGAAAAGACCAAAAGGAGAACATTCTTATTCATGGGTTTGAGGTCGTTTGATCCCGGTATTTCTTTGACTTTCAAAAATTAAAGCTGTCTATGGCCATGCCACCCTGAACAAGCCCGATCCCATCTGATCTCAGAAGCTCAGCAGGGTCGGGCCTGGTTAGTGCTTGGATGGGAGACCACCTAGGAAGACCAGGCATAAAAAATAAAAAATAAGGAATTGTAAGCCGACAAGGTCTTTGCAATCTGTGAGGTCAACCAAGGGTTGCCTCACTTTAAAAAAAAAAAAAATTAAAGCCGAATTTAAACCAGAGTACTTTTTTCTAAAGTAGCAATAGAGAGATTACTTTGATTCAACTTCATGTGCCATGGAAGGATAGAGAAAAAAATTCAATACTATTATTCACTCCAAGTCCTAAACACTTTTAAAAGAATTTTCAAACTCCTTTAACATTCTGTTTCACTTAATATGACTCGGTATTAACAATTATCGAACAGGGTCAAATGCGCTGTAAAAATTAAAGAACTCTACTGATATATACTTAGCGTCAGCTACGGAGAATTCAGGAACCTGTCACGCAATCGGAATTCAGGTGTAAATCATAAAGTGTTCGACAAATTTAAAATAAGAGAAGGCAAGCCAGGGTTGCTCCAGGCAGGGGCGTTTAGGGTAGAGGGAAATGCTAGTTAACATCCTTACAACAAATAAGGAAGCAGGAAAACCACAAAAATTGGTCACAAGCCTATAAACCCCAGCATTAGTTTTAGTTTTGTTTTGTTTTTGTAGAATTGCAGGGTATTAAATATACCATAGGCCCCAGGATGTTACTATAGTTCAACTTAATAAGAGAAGAAAAGGCAGTTGCAGGGGCTCCTCAGACGGCAGGGGTCAGAAACCACATACTCTAAAGGGCCCCTGATTAGCCAGTCACTTGGGAATAGTCATTCAATCTCTTGTTCTTTAAGTCCAAAATGAAAATAATTGTGTCACTGCCTTTTGCCCAGGGTCATGGTGGGGCTCAGAAGTAAAAGAGCGCTGTGGAGCCAGGGACTTGATTTCACACCTCAACCAGCCCTTTCTCTTCTCTTGGCTTCCAGGTCCCCACACCGTCCTGTTTCCCTCTGATGTACTGGCTCTTCCTGATCAGCTTCCTAGGCTGATTCTACTGTCTGATCTCTACGTTTTTGAGTACCTTAGAGTTCAGCCCTCATTCTTTTTCTCTTCTCTATCTACAGTCTCTCCCTAGGTAATCTCAAAGCATCAAGTATAATTTGTTGTGCTGATCATTCCCAGAATTATATCTTTAGATATAATTCTGAATTCCAGATATAAATGCGGTTGTCAACTTGACACCCCCACTTGCTGTCTGGTAAGTACATCAAACTTTATATGATTCTCCATCATCCAACCCTTACCTTCTACATTTTCGGCAATGTCATCCACTCAATGCTCAAGCCAAAATAGATCTAAGGATTTTCTTGAGGCTTCTCTTTTCCCCTTTCTCTCATATCCATCCAATCCATCAGCAAGACCAATCAACACTACCTCGGAAACAGAACTCAGATCTATTCACTTCTTTCTACCTCAACCACCATTGCCCTTGTAGAACTCATCATCTTTGCTCATCTGAATGTCCACAACCAACTCCCAAATGGTTGCCCTGTTTACCTATTGGCCTGTGCAATCTATTTGTTTATACTTATCATAACTGTTAATGAATTAATAAATTTAATGACATATCATGATGCATATATATAAAAGATAGCATTTTCAATTTAAAAATCCACCAAATAACAAAAATATACAAGTGTATGTAAAAAAAAACAAAACTCAACAAAGGTCTAGAATGATACACACAGAATTTATGATACATTTACCTTCTTAGAAAGAAAATATGATAGGAATGAAGGACAAAATTTACTTCAGTACATAGAATTGCCTTCTTTTATTAAAAAACATAAGAATTTGAAGGGAATGTCAGTATGTTAAAATGTCAATTACTGCTTTGACATTTGGATTTGCTCTTTGTGAATTTCTTCTAATTTTCTCAAAATAAAAAGAAAAGAAATACGGAAAAAAGAAGAGCAACAAAATAAATAAAAAGGGAAAATATCCCTGAGCTGAAGAATGCATTAAAAATTTAAATATATTCTATGCATAAACAACTGGTAAATTATTTCAATTTCATGAAAAAAATCTTGCTCTATCTATTTCTGATGTTAATTGAAATGTTTCTATGTGCCTCCACACTGTACAAATCTTGAAAAACATACCATGACAACCTGTCTAAAATTCTCTGATACCTTCCCAATACATTTATAATCAAATTCCAATTCCTTACCGTGATACCCAAAGTCCTACCCGATCTGTCCTCTAACCTCCTCTCCAGACTCCTCTGTTGGCAATCTAATCATCTAGGTTCCAGTCTTGCTGCCCTCCATCCATCTGTCAAACACAAGTTCTTTCCCACATGAAGAAGCCCTTTGCCTTGGTCCCTCCTTTGCCTGGATAGCTTTTTCCCCAGACTGCACTTGGCTGGAAGCTTCTTGTCATGCCAACATTTTCAAATACAGCTGTCTCAAAGAGATCTCCCCTGACTCAGTGATCTGAAGGAACCCCCCACCCCAACCACCCTCGATCATCCCCCATCACCTTAATTCTCTCCACAGAACTAACCCTGGTCAGATCTTTCGCCACGTGCTTTCATATTGCATGTTCTTCGTTGCATTTTCTTCATCCCCATCCTCCTTCTAGAATATAAGCTATGACTGTGGAGGCCATGTTACATTCCCAGCACCAAGAACCGAGCCTGGTACCTGGAGGGTGTATTAGATTTTTAATTGCTGCATAGCAAATTGCCATCATTCTAGTGGCTTACACCAATACTCATTTATTAGATCACAGTCCTGGAGGTCAGAAGTCCAGGCACAGGGTGGCTAGGCACAAACTGGCCAGGGCATTAGAAGCTTAAATCGAGGTGTCGCCCAAGCTGAGTTCTTATATGGAGACTGGTTCCAAATTCCTTCAGGTAGTGAGCAAAGCCCAGCTCCATGGGGCTATAAGACTGAAGTCTCTATTTCCCTGCTGACTGTCAGCCAGAGGACATTCTTAGCTCCTAGTGGCCACCCACAGTCCTTACCATGTGGTCTCCTCCATCTTCAAGCCAGCAATGGCATGTCAACTCCTTCTGTGATTTGAATATCTGACTTCCTCTTCAATAATCAGGTGAAAACTCCCCGTTTTCAAAGGAGTTGTGTGATTGACTGGATAAGTTCCATATCTCAAGGTCAGCTAGCTAAGTACATAACATAATCACAGGAGCTAAATCCATCATATTCATAGTCCTGGGGATTATATAAAACATGGACACCATGGGACAGGAAATCTTGGGGCCCATTGGAGAATTCTGCCTACCACAGAGGGTATTCTATCAACAATTGTTAAACTAAAAAAATAAGGGAAGTGCTCATCTAAAATCATAAGTAACTTTGCAAATGTTAGCATTAAAGCAATTATGATTCATAAGGATGTCCCTATAACATCATGAAAAGGTTGAAGTGGGCATAAGTTGCCACAGTCCATCAAAGCAAGGCTATTTTTTCTTTAAGTTTTGAAGCTCAGAAAGATAAAATCTAATTAGTTGACAAAGGCAGTTTTAAACGATATTAACAAAACAAACTAAAACCATAGGCTAATCAGGAAGGCTTGGGGTTCATTTGACTCAGCTACTTATGAGCTCTGACTTTGAGTCATTTATTTAACATGTCCAGCTCAGGTTTCTTCTTTCTAAAATGGGCAGTGATTTCACAGGTGGTTATGAGGTTTAAATTATCAGATGCCTGTACATTAACTAGTATGTTCTCTAGATCTAGCTTAGCCTTTGCTTGATAATTATCTCTCAGTAGTCTGGAGAAGTCAGCTGTTTAGAGTGAAAATTCACCGATTTGTTTCACCCAGGCAAGGTTTTCAGCGGAGGTGCAGGCTAAGAGAAAGAGGCTAAGGGTATATGATCTAATGTCAGAAGTTGCCACATTGAAGACTTTCTATCTTAGCAAATTCAGTGCAGCCAGTTTTCCCTATAGCATGGTGGGGTGGGGAGAGGGAGGGGAATCTTATTTCTTTAGCTAGGTATCATAGAAGGTAATTGACTAAAGATTAGAGGACATAGTTTAGAGGACATATTTTATTTAAAATACTTATCTTTATATACTGCTGTCTGAGCACAGCAAAGGACCCCTAACATGAGAGAAAACAGAGTGCAACAGAAAGAAATCCCAGCCTCGCCACTTAGTAGGTGTGGGATGCAGGGCAAGTTTATATAATCTCTCTGTACCTCAGGGTTCTCATCTGCAAAATGGAAATAGTAATTCGCCACAGGGCTGACGCGAAGACTAAATGATTTGATGTATGCAGAATGCTTAGAACTATGCTTGGCATGGAATAAATGCTAGAAAATATTTATGCTACAACAAAACGAGGACTTCGGGGAACAACAGAAACAGCAGGTCTGCATCTCCTGCTCACTTGACTTGTTCCCATTTAATAGATAGCAGAAAAGGAAATGGCAGAAAACAGTGCCTACTCTAGTTAAGTCACTTTTCTGTTCCCCCCCTACCCCTTTAGATGAACTGCAGACAGGAGCCAAGAATGCGTGAGATAGATATACGAGAGACTTATCGGGGGATAAAGTAGCGGGGAGCAGGAGAGGGCAGGAAGAGCATTTAGACCATGATGCAGGTCAGACACCCGTGAGAGAAGAGAAGGGAGAAAAGAGGCTTGCCTGCGAGTCTCAGGCCACAGCACAGTTCTCAGGACGTATCGGCCAGGCCAGTGAGAAGTCCATAAGCAAACACTACCTATTAGAGGAATCCCAGTCAGGCAGAGAAGGCCTGACTCTAGTAGACCTGCCATGCTCAGATGTTGGCTGAGAGGAGCCCAGGGGAAGCACAGCCTTGGCGCATTCAGATATGAAAAGTCCAACAGCTGCCATCAGACAGGCTCCCACAGTTAGGTTCTCTTGAAGGAAGGTCTGGGTGGCACGCCTCCATGAAGGCCACAACCCTGTAATTGCATTTATGCAGGTAAAACTCATATATACAATATCTGCTGAACGCTTTGTTAGGCCGTCATTTAAAAAGCATTGCCAGGAGGTGGGCACTGCACAAGACAGCTAGCAGGTATTACTGTATACCTTGTTATTCTTTAGGGACCAGCCAGGAAGAGATCATTGAAGCTAGCAGTGGCCCTCTGGTGGGACCTAACCACAGAGAATTTTGATGCCTTGTTGGTTGAATGTATCTGGGAATTAATGCACTGAACCCTTCCTGGATTAGCCATTTGCTGAGCATGGACCCCAGAGGTGAGCAACCCCCTTTTGTGTGAAGGCAGAGTCAGGAATAATACATACGTATGTATGTATGTACGTATGTATGTATGTATGCATGCATGCATGTATGTATATGTATGTGGGTATGCATCTGAGTGTGTATGCACATCTTGGGGAGGGAGGACAGGTGTATTTAGAGGCCATATTTCTTTCATTCAAAATGAAATAGCCTTAGTGAGTTCCACAGAAAATATACCTATTCCTGGAACTTGAATTTCTTACTTTATTGAATAGAACAGTGTCGTTAGGAAAGTTGGCATCGCTCTTAGCTGCCAGAGTTATAATATCCAGACTGCTTTGAAAAAGCATCGATAATAAGACAACTTGCTAAGTTTTTCCTCTTGAAATGAGATCACAAATGAGATTCCAAAACTGGGAAGTCCCAGCTGGCTCTCGGTCTGTGTGTGGACTGCTTCTCTGCTCTGTGCTTGCAATGTGAGAGCACAAAGCGGACAGAACACAAAGACTCAGCGCCAAGTCTGGGAGCACACGAACTACCGGGCGAAACGGACAAGGACAAAAGAGCTATAAGGGGTGTTTAGAGGTGCTTTGAGAATTCAGAGGAGTGAGTCACAGATAGTTATTATGGGAATGGCAGTGATTAGCTGAGATCTCCAGACAGCCAGCTCTGGCTTGACAGGTTGTTACACACACCTGACAGTGTTTTCCTCTTCGTACTCCAAACCCTGGCTTCTAGCTTAACCTTGGCTCTCTCAGTGCAGACAGGGGCACTGTGATTCTTGCCACCCCAAGTCCCTGAGCGATGCTATCATTCATTCATTCATCCATCCAGTCTTAATCAAGGACACGTTAAGCACAGAATGCATTTAGATCACAGTTCGCACTAACATTAGGTCTCTTACACGATAAGTTATCTATTTTGTTGTATTAATTTGTAATATTAGCCAACTCATATCACTTTGGGAATGAATGGAAAGATAAAGAAAATAAACTCCAGTAATTACAAATGAACTTTCTCAGCTCTATTTTGCAGAAATGGCATTGCAAGTTTGAAAGAGCATGAGCTTGGTGTCATAATCTCGGCATTGACCATGTGTGTGACCTAGATAACCTGTTGAACCTCATTTTCTTCATCATAATCTGAAAACTAAAGACAACGCATCTTGCAATGTATGTGTTAAATTATATACGCAAAGGGCAAACACTAGTTACTGGAAGAAAGTAAAATAAAATATAGGAGTTAAACATATGTGTGCAAAAAGAAAATTTAAATTTTAAAAATAATTTGGAGGTAGGACAAGTCTTCCTAAACAAGTAAAAAAAAAATCCAGAAACCATAAAGAAAAAGTATAATAGATGTGAATACATAAACTTAACCTCTGTATAACATATAGCATAAACAAATTTTTTAAAAAGCATATAATAAACAAGGAAAACCATAATTGCAATATGTATGACTAACGAAGATTAATAGCCATAGTATTTAATGAATCCCTGCAAATTAATAAAAAAAATACAACCCCATAGAAAAATGATCATATATATATATGAGCAATTCACAAAAGAATTATAAGTAGCCAACAAAAACTTGAAAAGGTTTTCAACCTAGCTAGTTCTTAGGGAACACAGATTTTAAAAATAAGGTGATACCATTGTTTTCCCCCACCAGATTGATGAAAAATATTAAATATTGATAAAATCTCTTATAGGCAAATATAGGGGAAATGGGTTCTTTCATAAGCTACTACAGTAGTCTGAGATGGGACTGAGTCAAGGTACCTGCTGCGTAGTAGGCTTCACTACTGTGACTCTTGGTTCCAAATATGGGAGAAAGCCAGCTTGAACCAACTTAAGAAAAACAAAGGAAATAATTGCTATTATCATTACAAAGAGACTGGGGTATTTCCTGCTTCTCATGTGGTTTGATTGCAGAAACACTGGGAAGCAGAGACTCAGACTGCATTTGGACTCATTCTTTCTGCTCTTCTCTGCATATTGGCTTCACATTTCTCAGATTTCTCTTTCTCGGTGCTGACTGGCTTTCTCCTTTTGGTGGAAAACGTGGCAACCAGCAAATTCTGAGTTTTAAGTTTTACAGTTCTAACCAACAGAACATGACTGTCTCAAGTTTCAAGTTCCCCAGATCCAAAAATCCTAAGGAAGGGACTCACTGACTCTGATTAGAACCAATAATCGATGACCAGAGAGATAGGATTCCTTGAGTCTGGGCCCACTCCTGACCCAATCTACTTCATAGATGAGTATATATTTCCTTGGCAACTCCCACCAGAAGGACAAGAGTAAGAATAATTCCTAAAAGAAGGGAATGCTATTCCCAAAAGTAAAATATGCCAGCCAAATAGGTCAAAATATACAGGCATACGATATCTTTTTTTTTAATGAATTAGATAATTAAGAGATAACCTGGTACAGTCGATTAGAAGATGTATTTAGCAATATCTATCAGTACTAAATGTATGTAACCTATGTCCACTAATTCGACTTCTAGCCATTACCTAAAATATTAACATATATACACAAAAAGAGATTAATTAAATTTTTAACTTATTCAACAAATATTTTGGTATAAACTGTGTGCCTATACTAAGAGCTGGAATATTAGAAGTAAAAGAGAGAAAAATTTTCTGCGTTTATGTTTGAGTGGGGAACACAGACGATAAGCAAGTGATTGGCACATTACAATTGTTTATTATTAAGCATTCTGTCCAATTTCAATTTCTAGGCTTCACAATCTCACAACATAAATGTATTTTCCGTTTATGCTCAGGGAACGTTCATTACCTTCAAAGCTCCACTTGTGAGACCACGTACACTTGCAACTGGAAATGGTATTCGGTTATGTCTAATTTTTATAGAATTGTACAGTTTACAAAGAGCTTTCTCATCTACCATCTCATTTCTCTCATGCACCAACACTGTGATTTAGGTAAAGGCGGGCATTGTTATTATTTTGGTCATCATTGAATCTCCAGAGCCAAACAAGATGCAAGGTATATATAAAGCAGGCACCAAGCGAGAGTTTGTTGGAGGAATCTAAATCAAGAGGCATAGCTAACAATAAAAGGCCATTTTGACAGCACAGCAAGTCATCTAACCCAAGACTGCTAGTGCCAATTCTTGGGCTTTTCCAGTTATACCATGTTTGCAATTTCTAGAATCATCTAATCATCTAATCACAAGATATCTTCATTTTACTTAGTAGTTTCCATTCCAAATCTGAGGACCTTGGGGTTTTGCGTTTTTGTTTTTAAATAAATTATGATATTTTGTCAATGATCGATTCACAAAACATGAACTACTCTTGTAAAACCTGGAACCCATAGCAACTAGCGCTCAAAGTATGGAGTGTAGAAAAAAGTGTTGGTGACACTCAGGTCTGAACTTCATGCGAAATCTAAGGCTTATGCTTTAATTTTAACCACATGCATGTGACTCAGACAAGACACTCCCACTCTCTACAAAATGAGGTGATTATTCTAATCAAATACTGATTCCTTCTGCACCAAAACATGATGATGCATCAACATTTTCAGCCACTCCTGTGGGATAATTGTGGACATCGAAGGTTACAGTTTAGTTGAGTCTGAAGAGCAGGGATACACATTGTAAAACAAAGTCATTTCGGGAAGCTCTCTGAGTAATTGAGTGTTTTAGGCTCCCTAGCTGCAAACTTAATTATGACAAAAAACAAGCGTTAGTTCCTACATGTGAAATGAGTCAACGGAGGAAAGTTTATTTTGGGTTCACCCTCCTTCTTGAAGAAGTAAGACTCATCAAATGCTCTGACATGACCTTGCAGATGCCTGGTTAAAGGCAATGGATGTGAACTACTAAAAAGGTGTCTGTTAGGAAATCGCTTTGGGCTAAAGGTCTGCTGACAGAACCACTCCTTAGACGGGATATAACACCATTAGTTACATCCTTCCAGATTACAAAGAATAGCAAATGCACAGAATCTCCTCACCTAATTTTCATGACAACCTCTGCACTGGAAAGGTAATGAGCTTTGGAATACAAAAACCCCTGGTTGCAAATTCCAGTCTTTGCCCTGAATAACCTTGAGTAAGCCATTTAATCTCTCTAAACCTCAATTTTCTTATCTACAAAGTTAGGATAATAATATTTACCTTCCAAGATTTAAGTCACAAATGTATTTAAGCACCTGGTAGAGTCCTGGCACCAAATAGATGGTGAATAAATAGATGGATGTACCACAGTTTGTTTAACCAGTCACCTATTGAAGGGCATCTAGGCTGTTTCTAGTTTTGCCTGTTATAAATACATTTTCTTTGAACATTCATGTACAGGCTTTTGTGTGAATATAAGTTTTCATTTCCCTGTGACAAATGCCTCAGAGTGGAATTGCTGGCTTATGTGGTAGTTGTATGTTTAGGTTATAAAAATTTGCCAAACCATTTTTAAGAGTGGCTGTACTATTTTACACTCCCACCAGCAACAAATGGAAGAGAGATCCGGTTTCTTCGCATTCTTGTCAGTGTTTGGTATTGTCGCTATTTATTTGAGCCATTTTGTGTAGTGATATCTCATCGTGGTTTTAATTTGCATTTTCATAATGGCTAATGATGTTGAACAAATTTTCATGCAATTATTTTCCACACGTGTATCCTCTTTGATGAAATGTCTGTTGACTTTTGACCATTTTGTAATCGGATTGTTTTTTTCTTTGTTGTTGAGTTTTGAGAAGTCTTTATATATTCTAGATATTAGTCCTTCGTCAGATAAGTGGATTGCAAATATTTTCTCCCAGTTTGTATCTTGTGTTTTCTTTCCCTTAAGAATGTCACTGTCAAAGCAAAAGTTTCTAATTTTGATGAAGTCCAATTTATCCGCTTTTTGGATCGTGATTTTAGCATTATATCGAAGAACAACACTCAACCCCGGGACACAAAAGTTCTCTATGTTCTCTTCTATAAGATTAGTGGTTGTATGTTTTCCATTTAAATCTATGATTCATTTTGAGTTAATTTTTGTATAGTGTGTGAAGTTTAGGTTGAGGTTCATTTCTTTGTCTATAGATTACAATTGCTCTAGCACCATTTGTCCAAAAGGCTATCATTCCTCCACTGAACTGCTTTTTCAACTCTGTCAAAAATCAGTTGGGCAACTTTGAATGATCTATTTCTGGACTCAGTCTCTGTTTTAATCTATGTGTCTGTCCCTCGACCAAAAATATCCCGTCTCGATTACGATAGCTACATAAGCGTTGAAATTGGGTAGAGTGATTCCTCATACGTGTTTTCTTTTTCACACTTGTTTCAGCTACCCTAGTTCCTTTACCTTTCCATAGATTTCCCCTTTATTCCTGAAGGATATTTTTACAGGTCTAGAATTCTGGGTTGATAATTCTTTACTTTCATCACTTAAAAAAGGTTGTGCCACTTCTTTCTGGACTCTGTGATTTGGGATGAGAAATTCAGTCATTGAATAGTTTTTCCTGTATAGATAATGTGTTGGTTTTCTCTCACAGCTTTCTGGATTTTTCTTCATCTTTAATTTTTACATGTATGACTATAACATGTCTTGACATGGATATTTTTTGAGTTCCTTCTGTTTGATACTCACTCAGCTTTTTAAATCCGTAAGTTTGTGTCTTTTGCCAAATTTAGAAAGTTTCTAGCCATTATTTCTTCAAACATTTTTTCACTCTCAACTTCTCTTCTTCTTCCAGTGACACAAATGTTAGGTCTTTCTTTGTAGTCATACGGGTTCCCGAATCTCTGATCGTTTTTACTTTAGTCTTTCTCTTGTTGTTAAAACTGGGTAATTGCCATTGTTCTTTCTTTCAGTTTCTGCTTCTTTCCCCTGATCCCTCCATTTAGCTGTTGAGTCCATCGAGTTTTTTATTCTGGTTAATGTACTTTGAAGTTCTAAAATTTAAGTTTCTTTATGGCTTCTAATTCTTTGCTGAGGCTTTATTTTTTAATTTATTTCAAGCATGTTTGTAATTGCTCATTGAAGCATTTTTTTCATTGAAGCATTTTTATGATGACTGCTTTAAAATTTTGCCGGCTGAATAGAAGGACAGAAAAAAGAATTAGTGAACTGGAAGAAAGAACAATAAAAATTATTCAATCTGAACAACAGAGAGAGTAAACTGAAAAGAGACAGACAGACAGACAGACATTCAGGGACCTGCATGGCTACAATAAAATCTCCCAATATTTGTGACACCAGAATATGGAAAGAGGAAAAGGAAGGCAAAGCTGAAAAAAAATGGTCAAATTCTTCCCAAATTCTAACATCTCTGTCATCTCAGTGTTAGCATTCATTATCTTTATTCACTCATGCTGAAGTTTTCCTGGTTCTTGGTGTGATGACTCATTTTCAACTGAAACCTAGATATTTTAGGTATTTTGTTAAGAACTCCAGATTTTATTTCTGCTTTCCGTTTTGGCTGGCTTTCTCTGATGTGACTCTGTCAGGGGAAAAGAAGGTGTCGCTTCATGACAGCCGGGTGGAGGTAGAAGGCCTGGTTCCTCACTTTGCCTCTGTTGACACCTGAGGAGGGCAGGGGGCCCCACAGCGCTACCAGGACAAGTGGGAGATCCAGCTTCCCACTAGGCCTCCCCTGGCTGGGAACAGTAAGGGTGCCTTGTGACTAGTCCTCCCATGTCCTCCACTGTCACCATGGGGGTTGAGTGGCCTCATTCCCAGTGGATACTGGTAAAGTTTTGACTCTCCACTAGGTCTCTGACGTCAGCCAGGTGGGGAGAGGCAAGGGAATCTCATTACTGCAAAGTGCAGGTGGAAGTCCAAGTTTCACACATGGTCTCCCCCGACACTGTGGATGGAGCGGGGGCCTCTGTGACTGCTCAGTAGGAATGAAAGTCCTGGCTCTCTGCTCAGCCTTCTGTGACACCACTCCCGTTACATCCCAGCGAGAGTGTACTCCAGACTACCCACTTGTCTTTGCTGACATGGGTGGGGGAGCACATTTTTTTTCCTGTGGTGTTTGGCTGGAGTAGAGCCATTATTGCCTCAGAGTTTTCCATGATGCAAGTCTGCACTTTTCTTGGTCCTTTGGTTACTGACCAAAAGCTTTTTGGGGGACCTTTTTTGTTCATACCTGTTGACATTTACAGTGCTCTGCTTTCTCCAGCTTCCATCTGGGAACATATAAGCCACAAGAACACCCAAGAACCTCAATACATTATTGTGCCTCTGGTTGCAAGGTCCCGAGACAGTCTGCCTTCTTCTCTCCACCTTTCGGATGCTCTGTTTGTTTTATATGTAATGTCCAGAGTTATAATTTGTACTTAGCGAGAAGAATAGGGAGATATCACCTATTCCATCTTTGTGGAAGCAAGAGTTCTGAACATTCATTTTTAATACCATTTTATTATAAAAACAATTTTGTGTGACATTAAATAAAATATTAAAGCTAGAAAAAAGACTTCTTATACTGTTTACTAATATTAATATCGTAATTATATACCAGATTAAGATTGGCAGGTGGCATTTATTTGTCATATCCATAGCAAAGGCATGTACCTGCCTAGCCAGTGATCCAAGATAAAGGCTACCTTGGTAGGCAGATAGATGACCGCCTATGAGTGTATGGTTTGATGGTGCTAACTAAGCTAGCTTTCCTCAAATAAATCTTCTCTCTGCCTAGTTCATGGCATTACCAGGCTCAAACTTTATCTCCTTAGCTTATGTCTATCATACCTGTTGAAATACAAGCATCTATGGAGAATATATGGTACTGATCTCCACCCCAATAGTGCTGCATACTATGAACACTCACCAGTAAACAGGAGAAACAGATACTTAACAGAACCTAACAGATATGAGGACAGCTCATCATGGCCCCCAAATATGTCCTTTTAGATACACATACACAGTCATACATAACACAGTCACATGCATACATCTCTAACAAAAATGTCGAACAAAGAATCAAATGAACAAACAGAAATACCATATTTAAATGGCACTTTGAATTATAATATATTTATTGACAACAGCTTCATGTGTTGAAAAGTCACGAAAAGTTGGGTACAATATGTCTTCCCTGCTAGCTGGAGGAGGGAGGACTTGGTTTCCTCTGGTCTCTTTCAGCCATTCAAGAATTAAGCTCTGTAAATATTTACCAAACACCTACTATGTGACAGGCACCACATTACATAGTAGGGATAAGAATTTATAAATCACTTCTCTATGCTTTCTCTTATTTGATAGCTCTTATACCAGAAAGATATTTCTAAGAAATTGGCTTTCTTTATCATAAATCTATATTGCATTTTAAAAAACTGCTTTCTCTTATCTCAACCCATTAACTCTTAAAATAAGGGGGAAACATCACATGTTATTGTCCATATTTAACAAATGAGGGCAGCGAGGCCCAGAAATTTAAGTGTCTTTCCCAAAGTCCCACAACCAGGAAACTGGAGCAAGGTCTTAAATAGTGGTCTTCTGACCCCAGGCCTAGGACACTTTTCACACCATACCTAGATGCTGCTCAGCTCCCGAGGGACATTTCACTTCAAAAGATCTGTCTATCTTTGGTTAAAATCTCACCTTATGATTATGGTTATTTTTCTAAATCTTTCCACCAAACCAAAAAACTCCAATGAAATTTGCATTTCATTGTAATTTTTTACATCTGTCTTTGTTGATATTCCATTAGTATTTACAGACTTAACTCGAATGACTGCAAGGAAATCTCGGTTCTGAAATAAAAAATAACCCTTGATGTGCTTCCTTGTAATCAACCAATCTATCTCTGTCCCTTCCTAGTTCTGTGATGTCAACTAAATTACAAAATTCTCTTAGCTAAGGTTTCTTATTTGCAAAATGGGCCTAAGAATGCCTACTTACAAGGTTGCTATGTATATAAGAAATAGTAAATGATAATTATTATAAAATATGGAAAATTTTTAGGACACTATTTGGCATGGAACAGGCTTCCCCCACTCCCCAGCCCCCACTAGATAGAAAACTTCATGAGGACAGGGTCTTATTTATTTAAAATCCATAGCACAGTGCTCTGTATTTATCCCCTATTGCAAAGAGATTTGCTAAATGAATGGATAAATGAATACAACAGTGCAAAAGGATGTTTAATTTTCAGTGTTACAAAATATTTGACTTTACTAAGATCAAGTATTTTGGTAGTACAATAAATCTATGTATATCTTCTAGACTAAAATAAAGTATATAGTCATCAACCACTCTGAATCTTTTCACTTTAATATGTTTACCTTTATATTTATTTTAACTTTGAAGTCCTTATCAGCTCCCTACTGCCTTTAGCCTTTCCTGCATTCATTCATGCATGCAATTAACATTTACTGAGCACTTACTGTCTACCACAAACCAGACTGCAAAGATTCATAAGACTCCCTCTCTCTGTCTCTAAAGAATTTATATGCTACAAGGAAACACCAACACATAAACAATCTATAATTAATGGAGGTGTTATGATAGAAGTTCCAAAAAGTGCTATGGTTTTAAGAGTGATTCATTCTGCCTGGGGAGTTTGCTTATGGGAGTTTACATGTGGGAAAGTGATTTTTCTCTTTGCAAACGAAATTGACTTACTGGTAATAAAAATAGTTTCCATTTGTGTAGTACTTTGCAAAATGCTTTCACATCCATTTATTATTTTAATCCCCACATTGAAGGCTCTATAGTTTACTGTTTTTTAAAAATATATATTCATCAAAAAAAAAAGGTAGCTATGAGGCCAACAGATAAATAATACGAAAATTCATTCGAAAGCGCATAGATGATACAAACCAAAACTGGAAAAAAGACTTTGCTGGAGCCTCTCAGAAACCATTCTGAGACGAGCTAATGGCAAAGACCTGTTCCTCCCCCTTCGCCCTCAATGTCGCTGCCCCACTGTAAGCCTGAGCGGCCATCTTGCTCATAGGTTGTTACAAAGATCTTCTAACTGGATTCTCTGATTTGTGTCTCATCTCCCTCCAAGCCATGTGCTACACTGACCCCAAAATAATAATTTTTCAATGTAAATTGAACCATATAATTTTCCTACTTAAAGCTATTTTATACCAGAGTTCCCCACTCCTTATAGGATAAAATCCAAATGCTTTTGCATCGTATATAAAACTCTCCATCATCTAAACCTATCAAATTCTTCAAATTCGCGATCTCTTCCAATAATCTTACTGATTTTGCTCAAAGCCACCATATTATTTTCACTTCTATGTCTTTATAGTGTCTTTGATCTAGGAGGCCTTTAGCTCTCTACCATTCTGCCTGGTAAAATGATGGTGGACATATAGAAAGTGTGGCTTTTTTGTTATTGTTCGTATATAGACTTACTCAGTGGTAATAGTAAAATTTTGGCAATACAATTTTTGTTCTCCTTTTTTTTCTTAATCTATCACTGCATAAAATACAGTTTAAGAATTATTAGTCTAGTCTACAGCCATGCCACCTGAATAAGCCCGATCCCATCTGATCTCAGAAGCTAAGCAGGGTCAGGCCTGGTTAGTACTTGGATGGGAGACCACCTAGGAAGACCAGGTGCTGTAGGCATAAAAAATAAAAAGTCAGGGATTGTAAGCTGACAAGGTCCTTGCAATCTGTGAGGTCAACCAAGGGGTGCCTTGCCTAAAAACAAAGAAAAAAAGAAAAAAAGAATTACTAGTCTAGCATTTTCTCTTAAAATCTCAGGAATAGATCACTATGCTTTTTATTACATATCAAAGATTCATAACATTTATATTTATTTAACATAGAACTAAAATATATTATTTTGTGAGCATATTCTGTGCCATATGCTAAGGAACCAGCTGAGGATAAGTCAAAACAAGGCAGATATGCATCTATCTTGGATCTTGCATTCAATAAAATAAATAAACAATAAAAGAAGTGACTAAGTTAAATTTTATAGGTGGGCGATAAGTGCTGTTAGAAAAATAAAAGTTGGTCTGAGAAGGAAGGTACTTTGGAGTGGATGGTCCATGAAGGTCTCTACAAGAAAATAACATTTTAGGTGAGACTTGAAATGTGAGTAGCCAGCCATACAATTGGGAGAAGAGGGTGCTGGGCTGAGTAAACATGTTGGAGTGGTTGAAGAACTGAAAGACCACTGCATTGTACATAGCGAGTGAGGGGGAGGGTGGGAAAAGTTAATCATGCAGGACCTTGTAGGTCAACGCAAGAAAGCCATTGAAGGATTTTAAGCAAGTGAATGATGAACCTGAATGCAACACTGGCTGCGGGGTGCAGGGTAGAAAATGGATTGTAAGAGAGCAGGAGAGGAAGCAAGGAGACCAGTTAGGAGGCTGTCATACTGGTCCTTTCAAGATGGTTTGATGAATGGGACTATAGTGGTGGCAGTGTAGAGAAGTGAATGGATTTGAGACACTCTTTGGAGATGAAACCAACAAGATCATTTTGCAAGAGAGCAACAAGAATCAAGGATGAGTCTTAGGTTTCTGGCCTGAAGCATAGTATAGATGATGGAGCCATTTACTAGGGTAGGGGCGACTGAAGGAAATTTAGAAAGTGGAAAACAAATTGAAAATTTCATTTTGGACATTTTATATTTGAGCTAACTAAAACATTCAAGTGGAGCCATCAAGTAGGCAGTTGAATAAATAATTTCATACTTCAGAAAGGAGTTCTGAGCTAGATATGTAAGTGCAGAAGTTTTTAATATAGAGATGGGGTGAATGAATTAATGTGTTAAGTATATTACTTAAATTAATGCATGGAAAGTTGCAGAAACTTCACTTGGCATGTAGCAAAGATGTGTTCAAAAATTATTAGCTATAGGATGCTGCTTGTTGTTACGACCATCTTCACACAGTGTAGCCAAATCTTTTCTACTAGAGGTCAACTGGTTTTCTATAATTTTCCTCTCAATAGTAATCGAAAACATCTAGTTGTCTTAATAAGCTATTAATGTATTTGCAAACTTATTTAGAATGTTTTACATATTCTTAAGTAGAAAAAACAAAAAGTCTAATAAATGCATGGCATATATAACAATATGTGATATAAAAATATATATATGTGGCAGAAAAAGTACATGCATAAGTTGTTTTAAAAAGTATTTTTAAAAAACCGAATGGATAGGTAGTTAAATTATTCAGATTGTCAGACTCTTAGCACCGACGTATACAATAAATACATTCTAGGATGCTGATTCATTTATGACACAATAGATTGATTATTTTTTACGCTGTGGGATACACAGTGGTTATGGCAAAGAAGTTGTGATTTTACCTTACAAATCCTGCCTCTGTTATTTGCTAGCTGTGTAATCTTGGGAAAATTATGTAGTCTCTTGGTTATTCAATTTTCTCATCTGTAGAACATAGGTAATTATAATACCTATCTAATCAGGCTTTCATGAGAAATGACAACAACGTGTGTAAAATTTGTAGCACAGTACCTTAAGTAATCAATAAATGATCGATCTATATCAGTAGTTCTCAATCCTGGATGAATATTACAATCATCTGGGGAGTTTTTTTATATACTTATATCTAGGCTTTACCTAAACCAATTAAAGCAGAATATCTGGAGGTAGGGCTTGGGCAAACAAAAACATTTTTAAAAACTCCCTAGGTGATTCTAATGTGTAGCCGGGGTTGAGAAATACTGACCTGTAAAAAATTATCATATAGACTATGTGGGATTATATTTGTACAATATAGTGTGATGCCAATTAAATAAGTGGTCAAAATTTTTTCGAAATCAGTTTAGTAATTTAGTTTGAGGAAAAAGAAGTAAATTGGAAGGGTAGATAAATTATAATTAGAAACAAAGAGTTGGTCTAGCATCTCTGGAATAAAATGCCTGCACTCAATTCCCAGCCCCACCATTTAACTAGCTTTGTAACTTCAGTCAAGTTACTCAACTATTGTTTCTTCTCTTGTAAAATAAGGATAATGATGGTGCGTATTTCTCATTATGTTGTCAGGGCATTGCATGATTTAACATTTGTAAAATTCTTAGAACAATGCCTGGTATATAGTAAGCACTATATATTTGTTTGAAAAAATATTTAGATGGACATATTTGGAATGAAATAATGCTAGCCGTTAGCACTGAATCTAAGTAACAGACGTTTGCATTAAATTAGAACTGAAAAATAGGTACCGTACAAAATTCTGAAGCGATTGTTAAAAAAATTCTTTAGACCTTTTATCAAAGATCAAACTGCTCCTCAGTTCATTTTAGCTATTTCTCATCACGGAAAACAATGTATTAATCCTACCAGGACCTGCAGAAGATACCCGGGAACATGAGAAAGCATCCCGTCTCCCCGGAGCCCTGAAGCTCAGATATCGCGTGAGAATTTTAAAACGTGATCACCATCTACAGATGACGGGCCCGGAGGTGGAGTTCAGGGATGAGTCCTCTCCTTGTCGGACCTGATCTGGCCCATGCCTGCTTCTTTAGCCTTGTTCTAATGGCCTCTCCTCACTAACTTCCCCCATCCAAGCAACCTCCTCTCTACTTACCCCAATCTGTTCTACCATTTCCTCCTCCAAGCCTTTGCTGTTCTTGCTGATGCCTCTTTCTCGAAAGCTCTTTACATTTTGCTCTGACTAGCCAGCCCCCAACCTACACATCTTTTAAGACTCAGTTCCAGTACTGACCTCTTCTATGAAGCTTTTCCCAGTGCTTCAGGTTGAAGTAACCATTCCCTCTTTTACATCTGTTTATCCCACGAACAGATGGCCACTTTCAAAACTATGTTTGAGTTTTCTTAACGGCCAGGAACCCTTGTGTGATTTATTTACATACGTATTTATTTAATCGTGAGCACCTGGCACAGAGCCTGGCTAGTTTAATTTCATTGACTTAGAGAATGAAAGAAAGGGAGGGAGTGAAGAAAAAAGGAACGGCATCCATTCGTGCGATGTGTGACAGAGAGGAGGGGCACCATCAGTGGGCATGAACACATCGGTGGCCATCTGTGGCCCCTGGCTACAGAAAGATCAACGGGAAAACCATCCTAAGACAGAAACATCAGCTTCTCATAGACCTCAGACACCGTCATGCCTCTTCTGCAGAGAGAGACCCGTCTCCAGATTTCAGTGAGACTCGGTGCTCGGATACAACGGAAGAAGACTTCTTAAAGCTACACAAGAGAGGTCATTTCTAAAAACACTGCAATTTCTCTAGCTTTCCATTCTTCTAAATTTACTCCCATCTTTGAAGGATTTTTTTCACGTCCCAGCACTCCTTGGAAATCAGTTTAGTGGAGACAAAGTGGTAAGACACACAGTAATCTGAGCCCAGGAGACTAAGGGCAGGCAGGCTCTGGGATGCTGGCTCTACCATTAGCTCCGTGGTGTTAGGCGAGCTGCCACACACTCCTGGGAACTTGATCCTCTCATCTGTGGTCTGAGGACAACCAGAGAACCCATCACAGAGTTACAAAGCAGATTAAATGTTTAGAATAGTGCCTGGCACATAGAGAGTACTAAATAAGTGTTAATATTCAATATTATAAATTGTTAATATTATGTATTAGTTAATATCATAGACAAGAACTACTGAATTCTCTTCCTTTATTCTATCTGTCCTTAAAGAGGAAGAATATAGGTGCCTCTGTTTTGATTACCAATAACATTGCTTATTTTAGAATTATTTTAGAAGTTAAGGAACTAAATGTATTGGCCACGTGGAGGATATAGTTTCACCTTCTTATAAATAAACACGTCTATACTTAACTTACAAAACAGGAGACACCCATCTATGAATTCTCTGTGACATTTGTTGCTTCGGAGTCTATTGGCAATGATGAAACTTGGCAAGACGACCCATTCTGTATAATGGCAGAGAAACTCCAGGACAACCTTGCCTATTCATAAAATTCAGACAAGGCAGTATCTGTCAGATATTCGGGAACATTTCTTTTCTTAACTGGAATAAGCCAAACACGAGTATAAAGCTTATTATCAATCTCATTTTCAGTTCCTTTGACCTCCTTTGTGAGTTTGCCCTATCTAAGGGGAACAGCCATCAAAGAAGAGTCTCTGTGTAACAGGGGACTAGGTTAAACAAGTAGCCATAGAAATTCAGTGTCTGTCATTCTCTTTTGCCTTCTCCTATTAAGAAGGCAAGTGTTACTCTCCCTAGTGAATGAACTAGAGGGTTCTGAAGAGCCTGGGGCCTTTATGCTGTAGAGGAATCTATGACATCATGCCTGAGGATGGATTCCAGGTTATGGTACCAACAAAGATGAATAAATAACAAGTCGCCAGATTATCTTTCATTTATATTCAAAATCGACAAACCAATCATTTTTTACAGATGGGTTGTGCTTAAATTTTGAGCATTCATGATTATTAATAAAAGAGATTATGTTAGCATTCACAAATCTGACCTACAGACATCTTAGAGTCTTACCAGAACAAAATTCCTAAGTCCTTCAAGGAAATGTGTTCTGCTAGTCAAAAAGTTTTCTCACTGTTCCACAGCCTGTCTCTCCAGACTCTTCCTTTCTCAGCCATCTGTGGACACATCCATCTTCTTCAGCAATGAAGCAGACAACTGGACTCACAGGGAGCAAGACTAAAAAAGAACAAAGGGTTATAACTCAGAAGGTGGTGGTTTTACTTGGTTTTGCCACTTACTAGCTGTGTTTCCTCATGAATTCATTTAACTTTAGCTTTCACTTATTGAGTAATAATGTTGACCCCTCCCACCAGCTCACAAAATTACTTTGAGGATATTAGAATTGTCTATGGAGACAATTCTGAACTGTAAAGAGCCAAACAGATGTCACTCTGACTTTACTCATTCCATAGCGTGAGAGTTAGGTGCTGGAGGCCTCCGGTGTTATACTGCCTGAGCTTAAATCGAGGCTCCCATTCACTGGTTGTGACCTTGAACAAGTCCATGCTTCCACTTCCTCATTTGTAAAATATAAAATAAAAGGGCACCTTCGTGACACTTAGATTAATGCCTAGAACCTAGAAAACATTTCATAAAAGTAAGCATACGTTCCAGCAAGGATTGTTTTAAGTGGCTACTCCTCGATTACGTGTGTGCTGTGAGGATGCCGAAGAATGAATAGGATCTAGTTCCCACCTTAGGAGGTCCCAGATAAACAAGTGTGATGACGGAGGTAAAAATGTGGTAACACACAGGGCACAGATTCATTCCTAATCCTCTGCTCTGTCCTCTTGCCCTTACTCCGTTTCCCTGTTCTCTCGAGACAGATTTCCCTGATAATCACATTCACTTTCATGGATGGCTTCAGCTATAAATCAACAGAGCTAAGACCCATAGCTCAGAATTCTGCTCCCACTACAGGATATCTCCATGTAGCTTACTCCCTTCCCCTACTCCTGAACCTACACCTCTTTCAACCAACCCCTCTACCTAACCATTGACCAAACCATGACAATTCTGTCAGAGAAACATGATACCCCACTTCTTGGCCCCTCTACACATCCATTGCATTCACCTTGACTATTGCAGGAGCTTCTTAAGCATCTCAGCATCTCCAGTTTCAAACTCCTTACCCACCACTTATTCCCCCATTCAACCACCTGAGTTCTAAAGCTTTTATCTGGTCACGATGCCCCTCTAGGAAAACCTTCAGTGGCTTCCCATTGCCGACTCAAGAGCATCTTCTCAGGCCTACAGTACTCTTTCTACAAGAGTAGAAAGAAGGAATTCCTTCTGCTCTTCTCCAACACAAAAGAAACTGCACCTTTCCAGGACGCGCGTGTTCCTCCTACTTCTCTCTGCTTTTGCTCTTGTTGATCCTGCTCTGTCAAATGTTTCATCTGCCACCTATCCATTTCTTCACCTTCTTCTTCATCCTTCAAAGACCAGCTTCAATGCCACTGACTGCTTATTATTTTCCTTGATTAATGAATTCCTGAGGATTTATTGTTCTTTCACCTGGATTTACACACACCATGTAAGTTGAACCATAAGAACCAACAGTTTTTGGTAAGTCAAAAATGGTCGAATAACAGTCATTTCAAATAGTTCAACCTAATAACTAAATATACTCCTCTTATAGCATAGATTTTGCTTCTTTAGTCTTCTTTAAGTGTATTCCTCATGTACCTTGTCTTTTTCATTGTCACATGCTCAAGACAAGAAGCTGCCTCATAAAATGCCTGGCGAATTCAAGGTAATGGCTATGTATGAATCTTCATACTTGGTTGAGTTCCCTTAAGTCTAGGTCTCAGTCTTTCTCTCAGTTTTCTGGGGTCTGACACAGGTAAAGCTAGTCATTTAGGGTTGTCTTCTTGAGTCAGGAGTGTGGGTATCCTATCCCTATTTCCCTCAGGACCCTACTCTCTCTACCATCAACTAATGAGCTAACCTAGATAGGGGAAAAGCTACCTCCGGGGCCATCCTTTCTGTACGCAATAAGTATGTAATTTGCAATATTACCTTTCATTCATTCATTCATTCATTCATAGAGATAGGATTGGCACTGGGAATATAGCAGTAAATAAGGCAACTAGAGATGATGGACTTGGGTTGCCTTTGTTCTCTGACTTAGACTTTAAACACTTTTCTTCAAGAATCACCTAAAAAAGCTTGGAACGTTTAAAAATTTTCTCCTATATTCAAACAGTTTTAAAAGTCTCAAACATTTTAAATCATCTAAAATATTTTATCATAAGTTTAAATTGTTGGGAAAGATATAATTTTTAATATACATTTAATATTGTCATTTTAAATATAATTACTATATCACAGTAAATGTATCTAATAAAATTTGAACAATTTAATACCCATGACTAGCTATTACAAAATGTATGAAAAAGTTATTTGGTAAATTTGGAAATTTTAGACCTTTCCTGTTTCTCTTTGAACTCATATTTTTATTATACTTTCTCCCTGGATTTTATACATATGTATGAAATCAAAACTGTGGATCTACATACTTAGCTCAATTTAGGGAAAATATCCATCATATATCTAATTCGTAAACCAATAAGTCAAATTGCACTTTCTTTTAGAAAAAGTTCTGCCTTTATTTTTTCAATTCAAATAAATGTGTTAATAATCATTGCAAGAAATATTACAAAAAACACGGAGAAGTTACAAAACGAATCCTGTAAGATTATAAAAATTAGCCAAGATTAAAATAACACAGATCTGATATAAATTTTAAAAGAAGATAAATTAACATACAGTTCCCATTAACTAATTTTAAATAGAGCAATGAATGTACAGTTTATGAAAAAACGATGATATCATTCCTCTAATAAGAATGTGTGTCTCGCCAGTCAAAATACTAAGAATGGGTGATTGGAGCAAACATGATCTAACTATAAGTTGTCCACAAGAGACATAATAGATTCGAAGTAAGTTGCAAGTAAAAGGGTAGAAAAATACACACCATACAAACAGTATCTAAAAGAGAGCTGGACTGGCTATACTAGTATCAGACAAAATAGACTTAAAGACAAAATTTGTTACTAGAGACAACAAAGAACACAATAATAAAAGTCAATCTATCAGGGAGACGAAACACTTATAAAGCCCCTAACAACAGAGACCCCAATAACATAAAGTAAAATATACAAATTAAAGTGAGAAATAGACAATTCAACAATAATTTCTGAAATAACCCACTTTTGATAATAGATAGAACGAGTAGGCAGAAGATAGAAAATAGAAAACCTGAACACAATAAACCAAATAATTGTAACAAACATCTATAGAACACTCCAATCAACAGCAGAATATGTATTCTTCTCAAGTGCATATGTTAGAGCATCTGTTAAGGATAGAGTATATGTTAAGAGGCCATAAAACAAACCTCAATAAATTTAAAAGCATTTTAAATCATATGAAGTATGTTCTTTGACTACAATGAAAAAAATCATAATAACAGAAGGAATTTTGAGAAATTCACAGATATGTGAAAATTAAATTAAAAGTCTTCTAAATAACAAATGAGTCAAAAAAAAAGGCAAATTACGAAATAATTTGAGTTAAATGAAAATGAAATAATAACCCAAAGCTTATGAGATGCAACAAAAACAGCAATCAGAGAGAAATTTATAGCTATAATGCTTAGTTTTATAAAAGGAATACAGATCTCTGGTCAATTACCTAAACTTCTACCTTAAGAAACTAGCAAAAGAAGAATAAACTAAAACCAAAGCAAGCAGAAGGTAGAGAATCCTAAAGATTTGAGCACAAATAAATGAAATAGAGACTAGAAATACTAGTGAACAACAATAAGACAGAAAGTCAGTTCTGTGAAAAAAAAACATCAATAAGATTGACGAACTTTTAGCTAGGCTGACCAAAGAAAAAAAGTGCTCAAATTATTAAAATTGTTAAAATCAAATTATTAAAATCAGGAATAAAAGAGGCTACCTCATCACCAACTCATTGAAAAATAAAAAGATTATAAGGGAATAACATGAATAGCTGCACGTTAACAAATTTGATAACCTAGATGAAATGGACAAATTTCCAAAAAGTCACAAACAACTGAAACTGCAATAAGAAAAAATTAAAAATCGGAATAGACTTACAACAAGTAAGAGATTGAATTAGCAATTTTAAAACTTCCCACAAAAAGAGTCTAGGCCCAAATGGCTTCACTGGTGAATATTACCACACGTTTAAAGAATTAACACCAATCCTTCACATCCGCTTACAAAAATTAGAAGAGGAAAGAACATTTCCTAACTTGTTCTATGAAAGCAGTACTACCTGGTACCAAAACCAGTCAAAGGCATCACAAGAAAGGAAAATTATAGACCAAGATCCCCTATGAATACAGATGTAAATATCCTCAGCAAAATACTAGCAATCCAAATCCAGCAACACGTATATACAGGATTACATACCGTGACCAAGAGGGATTTTTCCCAGAAATGCAAGATTAGTTTAACATCTGAAAATCAGTGTTAACACATTATATTCATAGAATAAACCACAGAAACCACAATCATCTTAATAGATACAGAAAATGCAGTAATAACTTTTTACTGATTACATTTTTTTCATATGTTGAATCAAAATATATTACTCGAGTTAATTCTATTTTTTTCCTTTTTAAATGTGGCTACTAGAAAATTTCACATTACATATGTAGCTGGCATTTGTGGCTCACATTACATCTCTATTGATTGAGATGGTCTAGAGGTATTCTACTTTGAAGACTAGTGCTCTAACAGAGTGAGGTAGCTTTCATGCACAGTTCCCTACGTCACTTACCAGAGGAGAAAAAAGAGACTGGAGAAGGCTAACCTGCCCAAGTTAACACACCTACCCAGTAAGTGTCAGAACTGGTATTGGAATTCAGCTCTGCCCTTAAATCCAGAGTTTGCCTTATTTACATCACCGGTCTCCTTAGGGATTAAGGAGTCATTGAATATGCTTAATATTTAACTTTTAGAATTTTTTTTCTTGTTTTTCAAATGTAAGAAGAATTTAGTCTCTTCTTTTCCGTTTTTCCATTTGGATTCATCCCTCTATTACTGTTGCGGATTTTATTACCATTCCCATCCTCTGTTTGCATACTTTGGGTAATTTTTTGCTTTGTTTTGTCTTTGTTGTTGTTATCCCCACCACCCCAGGACTGCCATTGTGTTTCAGATGGCTTTCTAGTTTACTCTTTACCTTAAGCTGCATAGCAGATGACAGCCAGGCCTCATTCTTTTCATAGGAGAAAAACGAGTAAGCACATTTGAGGAGTATTTCTGAATTTTTGTGGGATACGCATTTTGAAAATAAGATGCTTTCACACTGAGGTCACTACTGCCAATT
Organism: Pteropus medius; assembly: GCF_902729225.1. NCBI lineage: Eukaryota > Metazoa > Chordata > Mammalia > Chiroptera > Pteropodidae > Pteropus > Pteropus medius. Next base: position 7,763,695 of record NW_024349804.1, on the reverse strand, counting down.
GTTATCATTTAGTTAGGTGTTTCTGAGAGGTCTTCAAGGGTTACCCTTTCTATCCCTTATCCTTTGGCAGAAGCAGCAACCATTGTTCTTGAGGCCTGTCGCTGTGGCTCTGTTCTACTCAGATATGTTGTACATCTCTGCTGATAGCCTGAGGGACAAGTAATGGAGCCAGAGGCTGAGGAATGGGGAGATCAGGGAAGTAAGCCCGGGCTATACAAACTACCTGAGGTAAATTATTTTGTTTTGGAGCTTTGGTTTTCCAACTATAAAATAGGGATATTGTTTGTTTTCTCTACTCACAAAGTATATTGTGACAAGTAAAGGAGATGATAAATGGAAATCCCACTTCAAGCTAGGATTAAGATGTGTTTCAGTGTGTAATATGTTCTGCCTCCCTGCTGAATTTGCCTTACCTCAATGTTCCACTGTCATCTTGGGTCTCCACCCATGACCAGCCCAGCAAGGCTATGTTGCAGCAAGCAGGACTCCAATTTAGTAGGTCAGTTTCAGCCTAGAACCTCACTATTTATGACTCCGTCTAGACAATTAAGGCTGGGAATTATCATAACTAGTATCAACAGCAAACATTTATTTCCAGCCTGATTATGCCAGAATAATGTTTGTGTCTCCTGTTTTGTTCATGGCCATATCTCCAATACCTAGCGCAGTGTCTGGCACGTAGTAGGCGCTCAGTAGTTTCTAGATACATGCATGAATTAAGAACTATGAAAATAAAAGAATATATAAGAAATAGCCACTGCCTTAAAATATTTATAATCTAGTCAAGATGACTAGGCCTAAAGATAAAAGACTATAAGCAATGGAACAGTTAAGTCCGTCTACGTTAAGTGCCCAATGAGCATCATAGAAGGAATTACTGGAGAGGTTGAAGGCTCCTCTCTTAGGTACTGGATAGTACTGGATAACAAATCTCCCAAGTGCTACAAAGAGTGACACCACCTGGGGAAGACTCTAAATATTTTCGTCAGTGAGCGCATTCTGGATGGCCTGGTCCAGGTTGCTTGTGGTGGGAGTGGTGAGAAGTGGCTGGATTCTGGATATAATTTAAAGGTAGGTCAAGCAGCGTGTAACGATGGCTGGGAAGTACTGTAAGAAAAATAGAATGATCCCGAGGTTTTCAGCCTGAGCAACTAGAACGATGGAGTGCCATTTACCCGAGATGGGGATTAATGAGGTGGGGAAGTTCAATTTTGAACATGTGAAAATTGGGATGTCATGAAACATTGGGATGTCTATGAAGCCACCTCCTAAGCAGGTGGGGGTAGGATCTGGTTCACCAGAGGAGGAGCAGGCCTTAGACTTTAGATGGGAGCATGGGGCGTGGACAGGTCCTTTATGTATCCAGTCACTACAGGGACGGAGTGACTGGAAAATGCAGCAGAGCGGACCTGTGGCAGCTCTTCTATAACTACTATTTACTCAGTTTAATAGGAAGCTAGGTCAGCAGCTGAGAATGAAAATAAAAGGTAAGAGGAGGCTCCAGGACAAAGAGGAAGTGAAATACTCTTCTAGGACAGTGTTTTTAAATTTCAGCTCATGACTTAACCATAGGTCTCAAAATCAACTTCGTGATTTGAGATCGATTTAGAGATTTAACAAGTTAAATAGAATTTAAAAATAGAGTTTGTTGCATGTATTAAGAGTAAGAATTCCTTAATAAAAGCTTTATTTCAGTTGTGTGTGTGTGCACGCATGGATATGTGTGTGTGTGTCTCCCTGGGTTGTAGCAAAAATATTTTTAAAAGGATAAACAGAGACTCATGGACATGGACAATAGACTAGCGGTTACCAGTGGGTAGTGGGGAGATAGATTGAGTAACAAGGGTCAAATATGTGGTGACAGAAAGAAATCTAACTATGGGAGATGAACGTATAATGCAACATACATATGCCTTACTGTTAAATCGTACACCTGAAACTTACTGGATTTCGTTAACCAATGTCACCATAAAAAAAAATTAAAAAGAAATTTTTAAAATATTTTTAAAACCACTGGCCCAAGTCAGTGGGAAGAAATGAACAGGGGACAGTCATAGAAAGTCAGAGACCAAGTTCATGGTCATATAGTTATTTTCATATAAGAAAGTTTATAATATAGACTCATAAGGTCTTGACATTGGACCTGTTAGAGGACCGCAACCCCTCCCTGCCTGCCCACCCACCTTTACTCCATCCCTACCACCACTCCCACTATAGGGAATCTTCTTGTTTGAATATTTTCAATGATGGGATGCTCACCAGCTTAAAAGCTTTAGACTTCATGTGTAATTTTCCTCTTACAAAAAATAGGGCCTTCATTATCACTCTTTGAGGTGTTAAAGCAGTGAGTGGAGGATCTGGCAGTTGGTGTACTTGGTATGAAGCTTGACCTTATTATGTACACCAAACTTAATAGTTTTGTTCCATTTTGAAGAGCTCTAAATCCTCTAAAACCAAACCAGTATCAGAACCTCAAGAAATCTTGTTTTTGATCAAACTTTAGCCCAGAATGGTGCCGTTTGGCTTTTAAATGTATGCTTTCTCATCCTTACATTGCACTAACTGCAATTTTAATGGGTGGTTGAGCTATGTTTTATGCCTGTATTTCCTTCCTCTTTCAAGATTTGTTGCTGGGTCTGCAGCTGATTCCAATCAAATACAACTTTACTTCAAAAAAAAATGTTCATTTTTAATACTTTACATGACTTGATTGCTGAAATAGTTCTTCCCTGTAAAACATATTAATGAATAATAGTTCAGAATATGTCAATAGGTGCTATGAAATGGTCATTTATATTTTTAATTCTAATGAGCTCAGGTTATTTTCTAGACATTGTAATTTAGAATAAAAGTACTTCTCTAGTTCTATATTTTGCCTGTTAAAAATGCTTTTGAGATTCACTCGAAATAATTTCCTATGCTCCTGACCAAATTCTGAATCATTTTTTTTTTTAGTACTTTTTCCTTAAAGGCAATATCAAACTTAGTTCATTAGACAGGATATCAGACCTACGCGTTATACAGAAAAGGTATTTTCCCTTTGCAATGTTGTTCTCTGCCTATTGTATTTATTCTAATTCATATAAATTTGGAGCAATGAAGTAACAAAAGTGGAAAAGAAATTTAACTGAGAATGAGGACTCATAAAAATGTACACTCTGCCTACATCAGTAAGTGTGCTAATTTATAACACTAATCTTAGTCCAGTTGTAAATCAAAATCAAGTCTGAATCCACCTCCTACTGCTTTTTCTCTATATTCTAGGATTCATTCAGTTTCACTTCTCTAACTACCCAGAAAAAGTGAAAATTGCAAAACAGGGACCAAAAAAAAAAAAAATCCATATTTTATTACGTGGTATGGATCACTTTGCTATTCTTTATCTAGACCCTCATGTAATTTTTTTCTCTATGCAAAGTTTTTCTTTACGAAAGATTAGTTACTTTTCTATTGCTTCCAACAAGAGCCCTACCATGGAAAGAAAGCTCGGTCCCCTTCCATTTTGCAAGCCTCGACAAGTCTGTTGCTGAGTCAGAACCTCCTTTTTTCCCTGATGTGAGAAATCTTTCTCCCTCGAACTCATAAAGCTTCGGAAATGTTTAAATTAGTCTCCCGGGGGGGAAGGGGCGGGGATGCCAGAATGAATGTGGAGGGGAGGAGTCCCACACACAGCAGTCCTGATGATAGCACATTAAGCGCTTTTATGGAATTGGGAGACTTGGAGCTGGCCCAGGGTTACCATGGGAGCTCGCCTCGGAACCCATTATATGCATAGGTGTGTGTAAAAACCACATGGAGCCGTGTTAGATTCCAGGGACTTTGTTCCTCCTTACTCAAGTGAAAATGTTTGGTATGCAGCGAGGCTTCATGTTTACCCTTACAGCAAACACCTCCATGTGGCTGCAGGAAGGTGGATGACAGCACGCGGCACGAGAGTCTAAAAACCGAAACCAGCCCCGGAAGGGGCTTCTCTAGGGCACCCAAGTCGGGGCCGAGGTGGGGCAAGCGGTGTGGGCGAACTGCCCGGCGGTCTGAGAGGCAGGCAGAGCACGCACGAGCGAGTTGGCCGAAGGACACCCGTGCTGAGTCGGGACGGCAGGAGCGGACAAGGGCCCCGTTCCGCTCGCGCGGTGCAGGCCGCTTCCAGTCAGATCCCAGGCCTCAGTTTTCCTCGCCGGTCAGCTCCACCCGCGGAAGCGCCGGTCCCCGCAGCTGGGCCTAGTGTACCCGAGGGTGGGGCGGAGGTGACATGAGGAGGCGGGGCGGCGAGGGCGACAGGCCGAGAGGTGGGCGCGTGCGACCAGGAGCAGGCCTCGCCGGGACCCCGCGCAGGGAGGGGCCGTTGCCCCGGAACCGTCCGCGCCGCCCGCGCGTGCTCGCTCTCGTGCGCGCGCACCCGGCGCTCAGACCCCAGCCGGCCGCCCGCCGCCCTAACCGGCCTTTCCCTTTCCCTGGGCGCGGGCGGGGCGCAAGGAGACGCGCCGCTCGCTCCCGCGCTCCCCGCCCCCCCGGGAGCCCGAGCGCGCCCGCGGTCGAGCCTGCATAGTAATGAGGGGCGGTCGCGGCGGGGGCGGGGCTATTGTGACGTGGCGCTGACGCACGTTCCGGGGTTCTTAAGCTGCGAGGGCGGCGGCCGTGCCGGCGGCACCCGAGCAGGTCTCGGGAGGTGGCGGTGTCCGCCGCAAGGGGCGGCGGGGCCGAAGTCGGTGCCCCAGGCTCAGTCCCCGTGTCCCTGTCTCACTGGCTTCCCCTCCTTCCACCACGGCCGCGCCACCCCCGATCCGGCGGCTCCCTAGGCGGGGCGGCGGGCGGGACGCGTATCTTCCCGCGGCCGCCGGCCTGATAAATGCGGGACGTCGGGCTCGGCGTGCTGCAGACCGCCCGGCTCCGAAGCAGCAGCCCCGGGCCGGCACTGGGCGGTGGGCAGTACCGTCCCCACGCCGCGGCCGCCGCCCCGCTGCCGTCCGCCACGCCCTTCGGCCCCCTCTCGCCGCCGCCGTTGCCTGTCACCGGCTTCTCGGAGGCCGCCTCCCCCTTCTCGGTCCCCCTCGGCTGCGGCGGCGCGGGCAGTTCGGCCGCCGCCGCTTCCTCTTCCTCCCCGTTCCCAGCGCGTCAGCAGACCATGCAGGATGAGCGGCTGCTGGGGCTGACACAGCACCCGGCGCGGCCGCTCTTGGGGGCGGCGGCCGCGGAGAAAGTCCCCAACCACCAGGCGGGCGGCGGCGCGAACGCGGGTGTGACCCACCTCCTCCCCGCCCAGGACTCCCGACCGAGTCTGCAGCACTCCGCCCCCGCCCCCGCCTCCGCCCGCTGCCGCCGCCGCGCCGCCTCCCCGCAGGACTTCAGTCCGCGGCAGCAGCAGCAGCCGAGCAGCCAGAAGAGGAAAGAGTTCAGCCCTCCCGCCCTCCGCCCTCCGGACCCGCCGCCGCCCGGCCCGCTCCGCCAGCCGTCGCCGCTCAGTCTCCCGCACACGCAGCACCTCCCGCCGCAGGACTTCGCCCCGCGGCAGCGCCCAGCCGACCTGCCCCCGCTCCCGCAGCTCCAGCCTTCGCCGCCCGCAGCCCCGCGGCGCCGCCACGGAGGCGCGGGCAGCCCTCGCACGACCCCGGCCGCGGGCGAGGGCAGCGCCGCCGAGCCCCCCAATGCGGGCTTGGCCCCCTCGACGCCGCCGGTGAACCCCGCGCCGGGCCCCATGGAGTCCGCCAACCACCCTCTGCTCAGCAGTCCCGGAAACCTCCTGCCCGGCGCGGCGCTCGGCTCGGGCGCCTTCAGCAGCCTACAGAGCCCGGACCTCCCGCACCCGGGCGGCGGCGGCGGCGGGCCCCCCGCAGGCGGAGGGGGAGGCGGCTCCGCGTCGCCGCCGCTGCCCGGCTTCGGCGCCCCCTGGTCAGTGCAGACCGCGTCGCCGCCGCCCCAGCCCCAGCAGCCGCCGCCGCCGCCCCAGCAGCCTCCGCCGCCGCCGCCGCCCCAGCAGCCGCCGCAGTCGCAGCCGCCGCCGCCCGGCTCGTCGGCCGCCACCACGGGCGGCGGCGGCGGCGGCGGCGGCGGCTCGCTCAGCGCCATGCCGCCGCCCAGCCCCGACTCGGAGAACGGCTTCTACCCGGGGCTGCCGTCGTCCATGAACCCGGCCTTCTTCCCGAGCTTCTCGCCCGTGTCCGCGCACGGCTGCGCGGGGCTCAGCGTGCCGGCCGGCGGCGGCGGCGGCGGCGGCGGTGGTGGCGGCGGCTTCGGCGGCCCGTTCTCGGCGGCCGCGGTGCCCCCGCCGCCGCCAGCCCTGAGTTTACCTCAGCCGCAGCCCCCGCCGCCCGCGGCGCCGCAGCAGCCGCCCAGCCGGAGGTCGCCCGTCAGCCCGCAGCTCCAGCAGCAGCACCAGGCGGCCGCCTTCCTGCAGCAGCGGAACTCCTACAACCACCACCAGGTACGCGGGCGGCGCCGCGGCCGGGCCGCCGAGGGACGTGCGACCGGGAGGGCGGGCCCGGGGTGACAGGGCGCGGGCGGCGGCCGCCGCGGCTTGCGAGGCTTCCGAGCGGGTTCGCGCTGGCGCCGCCGGTCGGGCGCCCCCTCGAGCGCCCCGGAGCGCCGGTCGGAGCGGGGCGGACCCGGGCCTCGCCGACGCCGCGGCCGGGGCGGCCGCTGTCCGGGTTCCCGGGGCCCAGGGCGCGGCGGGGACGCGGGGCCGGCGGCGGCCTCTGAGGAGCGGCCGTGGGAAGCGAACCGGGGACGGCGGGCCGCGGTTACCGGAGCCGGCGGAAGGCTCCTCCTCCCGAGCTCGTTTCATTCTTCACTGGCCGGCGGGGCCCGTCGCGGCGAAGCGCCGAGCCGGCCGGGACACCAGCCGGGCCACCTGCCCGCCCGCCGACCCGCCCCGCCTCGCCCGGGCGTCGGGCCCCGGCGTCGGGCCCGGAGCCGTGGGCTACGCTGCTCCCGCCGGCCGCCCGCGCGGCGGCCGCGTCCCCCGGCTGTCAGCGCTCGCCGAGGAGGAGCCGGCGGCCGGCGCTCGCTCGCTGACACCGAGGTCCTCCGCGATGCTTTCCGTGTCTGTGCCGCGCGAGGTGGGCGTGTATTTTGCGGGTTTCGAACGAGAAGTCGAGTCGAGTGCGGGGTTGGCGCGTTGCCTTGCGGCGAGGCGAGCGCCAGTCGCCCCCCGATCCCGCGTTTCTGGGGGGCGGGGGGGTGAAACACCGCCGCGCACGGTTTCACTCATCCGGGTCCTTTCGGGTTCAAGATCGGTTTGTTGTCCCCTCAGTGCGCTGTCTGAGCGATCGCTCGGTTGGTTACTTTACATTTAAAAAGTATTTTCTTGTTCTTGTTGGATCTGGTAGCATTTATTATAGTGATCGTTCTGTTTAAGGCCATTTACGTGATCAAGGATTGAGAAGTAGATTTGGGTCTTAACCAGCGCTTATTTTTACCCATATAACTTTTTCCATTGACCAGTTAAAGTTTCCAACGATTAACTTTTTTGAAGGGTGAATAACTATCTAAATTAACCAAAGTAACAGTTAACAGTTTACTTAAATTAACCAGAGTAACAGTTAACAGTTTTTGTTGAATCACTTGTTTCTCTCCGAGAAAGGAGAATGTGGCCTGTGAGGACTGAAAATGTGGAATTTTGAAATAATATTCCACTTTTTCATGATTTGCATCATCTTCAGCAACTATGGTTTTTTTTTTTTTTTTTTTTTTTTTTTTTTGTCGGGGTCTTCGTTGTTTTTTTTTAAACTGAAAACTTGCCGCATAAAATTATCTACAGGTATTTTTGAATTCCTAAAAACGTGTTGTAGAACCATCAGAAGACCATGTATCATGATCCATATTTAACTATAAGCTGCTTTTTGTCAAAAGATGAGTCGCTCAGTGGAGTGTAAGAGGTCACACAGCTGTCACATGGTATTTTAGATCACTGGAAGAGAACTTTGAACATTGTATCAGTGAGGAAAATAAGGCCCTCAAGAGTGGAACGATTTGTCCATGATCTCTTAGCTAGCTTTTGAACTGTGTGGAAGTTGAAATGGCAGTATGTATTCATGATTACATTAGCATTTAAAATTTTTTTTTAAATAAGTATTACATCAGTTTTGGTTTTTTAATTGCCTCGTAAGAAGCAGCTCTAATTTTAAGGGTGCTATATTTATTGACTTAATTGTAACTGCATGGTCCATACTACTTTTGGCTACATGTTAACACAAAATTATTAAAGTTTAACAATTACTAATATAATTACTAACAATTAATACATTTTAAAAACCTACGATTATAGGCTTTTGGTGGATTTTCCATTATTGGATGACATAATTTTTGGAGGGAGGAGCATAGGTCTTAGTGTAGAATATAATTTGCTTTTGAAAATGAGTGAAATTAATGCAGATTTGTAATATTAAGATCTTTACTAGAATAATCAAAGCATACAGTTGTTTACTTTGTATATCTCAGTGGATCCACCTATGGGTAACATTAGATAATTGCTTAACAGTTCTTGGATAATTAAGTGAAATAAAAACAAAACACTTTAAAAGAAACTGCACTAAAATTGGAATAAAATATCTTAAGTGTTCAGTAAACAATGCAGAAAAGGACACTATATTTCTTATATTGTCCCTATCCCAAAAGGCATTTTTAATTTGTGCAACAGAATAACACCAGTTATCATTCACTTTTGCAGTTCTATAACTTGTTTTGGAAACGTAAAAACATTTAGATTTAATAAAGACTATTTTTATCTGTGTCTAGGAGAATGTGATTGCTTTAAGATCACAATGTAGGTTATATCTTTAAGGATCTTCAAAGTTAATTTTACTTTTAAAGTATTTATTTTTTTCTAATGTTTATTATGTATGCATTTCTCTCTGAAGGGAAAAAAATAACTGCATGCTTCTATTTTAATACTTGTCATGAGAAAACTGCTTGATTCATACTCACCTCGTATTAAATTAATATGCTTTAATAGCAAGATCTCAAGCCTATTACTTTTTGTAAACTAGTTAAGGATATTCTGTTGCCTGTACATATTTTATTTTTTAAAGATCATATAAATTCTTAGCTCAGGTCTAAAATTTGAGTTTGAATTGTAAACTCTTTAAATGCCTATAATTTAAATAGATATATTTTCTCCAGCCTCTTCTGAAACAATCTCCTTGGAGCAACCATCAGAACAGTGGCTGGGGCACTGGAAGTATGTCGTGGGGAGCAATGCATGGCAGAGATCACCGTAGAACTGGAAACATGGGAATTCCAGGAACTATGAATCAAATATCTCCATTGAAGAAACCGTTTTCTGGTAATGTCATAGCACCACCGAAATTTACTCGCTCAACTCCATCACTGACTCCAAAATCTTGGATTGAAGATAATGTGTTCAGAACAGACAACAATAGTAACACACTCTTACCCTTACAGGTAAGAATGGTTTGTCAATGGCCTTATTTCTAATGTTAATCTTTCACAATGGGAAATTGGGTGGTGGCGGTGGTGGTACGAGGAGCAATAGTAAGATAAAATTAATGGATTAAAAAGAAGTTTTAGTTTTTAAACCTATAAGTTCATTATCAAAGGATAAAATATCTATACAGAGAAAATTGACACTATAGAAAATTCTCTAAGAATAGAAAATAAGCTTCATAAAATGTAGAGAAACCTGTATTTCTTAAATATTTATTGAAGCTTTTAATTGGCAATTCCTTAAGAATGCCTTAACTTATTAATCTTTAATGGGCCACCAGAATGAGTTTCTTCTATAATTAATATCTAAACTAAAATGTTCATAATTGTGCATAGATTTGACTATAATCAGCTGTATATATTAGAATACACATTTTACCACTGTGATTATAGCATGATAATATTAGGGCTTTTCAAATCAAATTAAAATTTGTCTTCACTGGCTCATTGACTAACTTTTTTCTAAATGTGGCCCAATAGTAATGACAATTGACATTTTTTCAGGCTTTTTAATATTTTGTTGGTATCTCAGGTTAATGAAATTCCCTTTGGCTATTTAAAGTAAGATTTTTTTTTTCCCCCTAAAACCTTTAGATGACAGAATAAAGATGAAGATAGAAAGAACTTTGTTTTTCTTTTCTTTTCTTTCTTTTTTTTTTTTGTGGGTGGGTATGGGGAATAGAACTGCTTATTTCTGATGAAAACTTCTATGCTATTGAAGGTGAGATCTAGTTTGCAGTTGCCAGCTTGGGGCTCAGATTCACTCCAAGATAGTTGGTGCACTGCAGCCGGAACATCCAGAATAGACCAGGTAGGCTGCACAGTGTATATTTTTCAGGATTTTGGCTAGGAGTTTAGTACTTATATTATGAGAAGGATTTATTATTTACTTTCTGATGATACTCATTTAAGCATATGTCAGAGAGTGCGAAAGCAGTCTTTTTTCAAAGGGTCGGTTGACTTAACCTATTTAATATAAAATGCTTCATTTTCAAATATAAAGTAACTTATAATCATTTTATATTTCCAAAACATAATGAGTTTGTTTTTGGAAAAAGGAATTATATCCCCAAGAGCACCTGGCTTTAAACATCAGTCAAACTGAACAGATTTTCCTTTCAGAATTATTTACAATTAGATACAAAATCATTTGTTTACTTCCAACTTTCTATTCCATTAATGTTTTACAGAATTTTTTAGTGAATTTTCGTCATGAAATCTGCTGTGTTGATCTTGAGATTTATTTCTGAAAATTCCTATCTTAGTTCAGTTTTTTCACCTTTATAAAAATCTTTATGGTACAATATTTGTTTGTTCTAAATTTTGTTACTGCTTTTATGTACTGTCTTCTTCCAAATAATCGGTTTCCTATGGAAAAACCCTGAGTCAAAAAGCTGAGAGTCAGTCTTAATCAAATTACTTCAAGTCCTTTGTGGTTACAAAATGCTATCTCTCTTCCTGCAGACTAAATATGAATGCATACTGAGTACCAGGTGATGAGAATTATTATAGGACAAATAGAAACTTCAGCCTTTACATGTGAGAGTCCTTTCATTCAGCACCCAAATTTGAACGAGCACAGAGTCGACGTTGTGGAAATCTCCTGAATGGAGCTATGTTATCCTTAGCTTAGGGCTCTTCCTTAGTTAATTTATCAGCATGAGATGATTTTACAAGTAAGGACTGTATAAATAAGTTAATACATTTGTAAAAGCATTCTAATCTGGAGAGTTAGCGGTAACTTAACCATCAGTGCTTGCTTTACACAAGTCATACCTATTTTCCAAAGTAGTCCTGCCAGGATCTCCACTTAGAAATAAGTAATTATCTCATTTAATTTGTGATTTATCATCTTGTTAATCTAAGTTAGCTAGCTAACCATCCATTTCTACTCTCCTTTCCACTCTGGTTCAGTTAGGCCATATTAGTGTCATTTTTATGGTAGCATTTTTATGTTGTTCAAATCGAATTTATAAATGTCTAGGAAATGGTATGTTAGAAGAGGAAAATTATGATAATTATTTTGAAGGTGGCAAAGGATGTGTTTTTAGAGAAGAAGAGAGAAAAACATTCAAACATAATAGGATACACATATGAGAGGGATCTGTATCTGTAGAGAAGACAGATTAGCAGCCATGTAAAGAGTTCATGGGTGGAGGGGTGGCACATGGTGAAAAACTAGGTTATTGAGATGGCATCAGTTGATGGAATGCTAGAGAGTACAGAGGTGATGACTGGGCTCTGCGGAGGTGGCCTTGGGGCTGCCCCAGGTCAAGGGCCGCTAACGCTTCCGCTCACGCTTCGCTAAGCCACTCTGCTTTTATCTATTTTGCAACCTAGGGTTTGAAATTAATTTTAGAGGAAGGATTTTTATGATTAAAAGGTTTTTATTATTTGTTTGTTTGTTTTGTAAATTGCTGAGATAGTGTAATTCCCTATGGACTCTTGAGCAAGGGCTGTGATATGATGAAGTTGAAGATAGTGGAAAGTCAGCTAAACTAGAGGGAAAGGAGGTCTGAAACCTGATTCATCTTTCTCTTTCTCTCAGTCTTTATGATGCAGTTTATGGGCATCCATCTGTTTGGGTCATAGTTTCCTTGTCTATACAAGGAGGACCCTGAACTAGGTCACATACGGCCTTTTGGGCCAGCTTTTACACTTTTTCTGATCTGTTTTGGCCATTTCTTCTTTTCCCTGCTCCCTGCCCCCTGCTACTCCCTGTCCTCACCTCTTATTTTTAGAATCCAAGGGTCTTGGTTTATTAGGAGGAAAGGGTGGGCATTGATCCAAAGCAGTGGAGGTATGGTATATGACCTCCCAACTGGCCCTAAACACAATGTCATTGTCGTCTTTACATGCCCTAGGCTACTTATACAAAATTTGTTCTGTTTCTACCATAAAAGGTTGAGGTATTTGAAGTTAAGGTTCTTAAAAATACAGCTGCAGCTACATACTGCAAATGGTATCTTAAACTGTTGTGTAGTTCCTCACTATTTGGCAAAGTTAAAATTATAGCAAATACTTAAGTACTTAAATATCTGGGGAGATTATTTTCATCTCTAATCCTTTTTTATCATATATACAACTTTATAATACTAACAAATTTTAGTTAACACTTTATTTTAAAACATTTAACTTTTGATTTATTTTATTCTCAAATTGATTAAGCCTAAAAAATACCAAATTCTAGAACTGAAGTCTTAATTCTTGTACCTGGATACTTCAGGCTTTACCTATAATTGAATTCACTAATTGGAGATGGGGGGAATGGTTTTATAGGTTAGTTTTATATCACGTGTATGTAAAATTTTTCAGGTTGGCATGTTTTATTTTAAATAATACATTTTTGTCATGGAGAAAGTTCAAATTTGAAACTTTAAAAACAGATTTAGATTGTTATACACATTTCTGACTTTAAGATGAATATTAGATATCTCTTAATATCTTTAAGGCTATGAATTACTTTACTTTAAAATGGTATTAGCTAGTTAACCTTTGCAAGAAATCATATGCAAAAGTGTGAATTCTAAATTACCGTAAAATTGAATTTTGAATTAGATATTAAGGTTATGGTATATTTATTCATTACCACTTGAAAATTTTAAATCGAAGAGTAAATATATTAGTAGCTGAGGTTATTTCTTTCAAGTTGTCCTCTCTAAGAAAACAGTGTCATGCCTTAAAACTATCATGTAGTCTGTGAAGCCTGTGAGATGTGTGTTGGCCTGTCTTCTAGCTGGGTGATTATCAATGTATCCAACTCTAGATTTTTGTTCTTATGGAAGTTCTCTCTGCAGCTCTTGAGCACGTCACATAAACTACCTTGAATTAATTGAAGATATTTTCCAATAATCTTTACTATCTAGAGTATTATGATAATGAGATAAATGATTATTACATTGGCATCTCTCTCAGAAAAATGTATCATTTGTAGTCTTTATTTGCTCTACAAAAAATGGCATATAGTAGCAGACCAAGTCCAATTGTTCATTTAATAAAGGATTCCTCAGTTTGTAGTTCTTAAACTAGATGAGCTTCAGGGACATCGGTAGCATCAGACTCTTAACACCTACTGAAAATTAGAGAGACTGGGCTCTTATACATGGTTAGATAACAGACTCTGTCTTTTTATATTTCCTATCCTGTGTTCAGTTCTTTAATTATACTTGATTCATTCTTACACCAAGTATTTTCTACTTGCCTTTCCATTTTCTTTAACCCCTGTGGGTACTAGAATAACTTTGGCCATTTGGGGCCTTTAAAAATTAAAAAAAAAAACTAAACCTTTTTTTTTTTTTTAGAATCACTGTTATAGTACTTTGTTGGAGGATCATATGATAAAGATTAAGAAATAAATGTTTATTATGTATGTAGTAGTGTTTTAATTACCCTTGGGATATATGGAGGTGGAAGAATACTGTTCTTTACGCTTGAGAATGTAAAATCCAGTGGGATGAAATAAAGGGGTATCTGTGTGGAACAGCTAGAGTATGAGATTGAGTGCTGCATTGTGGGTAAGGCAGAGTAGCACAGCATATGCTTCTAACTCGATACAGTGCAATAGCAGTGTGTAATCAGGGAGATATAATCAATATTTACTTAAAATTGAGGACAATATTAACACAACTTTGTCATTTTAAATTGGAGAACTAAACACAAAAGTACAACAAAAGCTGATCTTTCGATTTAGGCAGAAGAATACATGCTCAAGCATCTGGTATATCTTTAAATATGTGGATGTAGGCTTTTTCTATAATCCATCTCCTTTGAGAGAATACTTTTTTGGAGTATTTGGGAGAGCACCTCATTGTCAGGAGGAAAAGGTTCTACTTGACCACCTGTTTTCCAAAAGAGTGGGCTTTTGAATATATCAAAGCAAAATTATGACATCTCATAAAAAAAGTTTTCTTTCATTAAGTTCGAATTCCTTTTGTTGTACTAATTTTAATATTGTTGATGTCCTTAGTTACCTTTCAGTGTTTATAATTTTTTCTCAGGCCATTCTAAGATTAGGATTACTTTGTGTTTTTCGATCTTGCTAGGCATTTATTGTCTCTTCTATAAGTTTTTGTAGCAAATATCAGGGTTTATGAAAACAATAAAATATTAGAATATAAGATATTATAGTTTTTCCATCAATATGTTCTAATTTTTGCCTGTTTATTGTTGTAGGATTCTGTAAACTCACTTTCCAAAAGCCCATTTAGTTGATTCTTTGCCAGATAGTTTTCATATTTAAGGTAGATTGGAGTAAACTTTTCCTGATAGAGATTAGTATTTATGTGAAATGTCTTGGATGTTTTCAAATAGCCGTATAGTAATAAAAGTAAGTTATGTTGCTCTGATTTTCTATATATGCTAATCAGTACAGGTGTGTTTATAGTTAAAGTGGTTTCAGGATTCCAATTTAGTTTTAAACCAGTGGCAGTTTGTGTGAACACAAATTTTTCTAACACTCCTATTTTAGAAGAATGCATGAGTGTTTTATAATCATATTTGTTTCTGATTTTTTTCAGAAGTTCTATTTTGATCCCCACACTTAATGAAATTATATGTATTTTTGAACATGAACCTATAGGTTTCATTAAATGCAGAAAGCAATTTTGAGATGTCATGAGCTCTTTGCCTGCTCAAGGCTATATTGTGTTCCGTGCTTTAAAAGTCATGTGGGATACAGCTGATGCTTAAAGTGTAACCAAGCTAATAAATTTTAAATAGGTTTGCTAAATTCTTTGCTAAAGTCGGAGTTTGTTTCATGATGAAAGACTTGTATGCAAAGGATAATGAGGGTACTTATAAGTGGGAATCATACTATTTCAGTTGGATAAGGGCATTAAAGCTAAAGCTATTAATACATATAGCTTTTTTGAATAACATTTGTCCGAGTTGATTGTAAAGTGGTCATTGATATTCATTGAATAGCTTGCTTATGTATTTTCCCTTCACATCTTAAATACTGCCCATGCCCAGTGACAGACAGTGTATACAGAATTACTTCGTTAACTTTACTCTGCTCTAAATCAAGATCACACTCCTTAGAATGGAAATTAAGGGTGGCAGCAACAACAACAAGGAACAGTGGTATGGAGATATCATTTGGGTGGTATTAATAGTCACCATTAATTAACTTCATAGGTTGAATGAAGATTGGGTATAGTCTGCTTCTGTTCAAAAACCATCAGCCTGAGAAAATAGCTCTGAACTATAACATATTTTCTTTGCAAGAATTTAAGGTAAATAGAACATAAAGTATAATATACTTTATCTTAGAAACTATATGATACAGCATACCTTCTGAACTATAACATATTTTCTTTGCAAGAATTTAAGGTAAATAGAACATAAAGTATAATATACTTTATCTTAGAAACTGTATGATACAGCATACCCTAATTAACTTAGAAGTTTAATGGGAGAGGCAGGAAATATTTTTTAAAATAGTTATGAACAAAGTATTGTGGAATCACAGAAGATGGAAATATTTGCATAGATTACCAAAATTTTATGTCATTTTTATCCAAGGGTCATGCTCTTCTCTATTCATCATTTTTATTTCATTATATAGTACTTTGAATCTTTTGCTTTTCTGT
Organism: Pteropus medius; assembly: GCF_902729225.1. NCBI lineage: Eukaryota > Metazoa > Chordata > Mammalia > Chiroptera > Pteropodidae > Pteropus > Pteropus medius. The sequence continues at coordinate 7,747,667 of NW_024349804.1, read as the reverse complement.
TATTTCTAGTATTTTTAAAGTGGATTTTAGGCATCATCTAGTTCAACATGGTTATTTTGTTTTCTAGAAGACAAAACAGAGCGTAAAGAGATTTAATAACTTAAGATCAAGAAGCCCAGTGCAAAGTATGGTCTCTGGACCAGCAGCCGCAGTATCACCTGTGAACTCATTGGAAAAACAGATTCTCAGAGGCCACTCCCAACCTGTTGAATCAGATTTTATTAACAGATCCCAGTAATCTGTATTTAACAAGCCTTCCAGATGAGTCTAAAGCATACTTAACGTTTGAGAACCACTGTTATAGCTCAGGGTTCTCTGAGCCTCCCTCACCAGTTAAGGTCACTTTAGTGAACCCCTGTTACTGTTGGGTGTGTTCTACCTCAGGAGTCTTTAAGTAAAAATAAGTCAGAATGTAACTAATTGGTGATAAAGATGGAATAAGAGCCTCTGGTCTAACATTCTTTCCATCATTCAACATTACTTTTTACATATAAACGCCTTGACAGCAACTCATTTAGTCTATGTTATGATTCTGGCCCCTACCTTTAAGAAGTTCACAACTCTAATGTAAACATCAAAGTAGAGTAAATAATTAACATATTATCAGGAAAGCTCTTATGTTTTTCTTCAACTTTCTAAAAGACTGGTTCTGAATCTTCTCTGGATTGTAGACCCTTTTGGAAAACTGATGAAACCTGTAAGCCTCTCATCAGAAAAAAAAAAATGATGTGTATATTCACAAACAGAATGTGCATATAACCTCAGAGATTTCATGGTCCTTCTTGAGGCTCATAGATCCAAGTTAGGTGCCAGATTGTGATTTCTGTGGAGACTTCCCTCCCCCACCCCCAACTTTTCTGATTCTTCTCTTTCCTTTTCCTCTGTTAATCATTTTCTGAGAGTTAAAAATGTCCTACCTGCCTCCCCCACATATGTATATACGTGTACAAACACACACACACATAGACATTGAAATAGGTGGGGATTAGCACTGCTGGTGATTTGGGGGACATGGGCCAGAGCTTGCTGTGGTGGTTCCCCATATATACTCAAGTACGGTTTGATTGTGTGTCGAGCAGAGTACAGTATAAATTTATGAACATTGGAAAATCTAATAAGCAAGTTGTTGAGGGATTTCACATTCAGCAAACAAGACTTTGTTCTGAGACTTGACAAGGTAGGAAACTTTGTGAAATGAGGATGCTTTTGCTCCCCCAGTTACCTTTTTTTTGCAGAGAGGTGAAGTGAAGGGAAAGTTTAGAAGTGCAGAGACCAATATGTGAGGGCTTTGGAGAGCAAGATTTGAATATAAATATTCTAGGTGTTAGTCCTTCGTATTTTTTATTTTTACTATGTAATATGTTTATATATTCATTATTGTGAAATTTTAAGTCAAATAACATACAATGTTTAATAGATGTTTAAAGTATGGTGCAATTACGGAATTAAGTCCTTTCTTCAAAAATATTTCCTTTTTAAGTGCCAGTCTTCCTAGACATATGAGAAAAGTTTAGAAATTAAATAACAACTAAAAATGCTTTCCGTGTATATTACATTTCAGAAATCTTTATACGTTGAGAATAACAAAATTATTTTACTCTAATGTATTAGTACTACCATTGAAATAAGATTACTTGTGATATGTTATTTTGGAGATAAATGTATTAAATATATTGTCCTTTAATACTAGAAAGATTGTAGTTTATGAGATCCTTAGTTATTGGCATTGTCTTGGGATGCAAACTAATGAATAATGTGTTAATCAGATGTCCTATTTTATGTAAGAAGGTTAAGATAGTATACTTATCATCATCTTTTGAAAAATTTTGCATAGATTATATTGAGTCTTGTTTTTCTTCTCTTCTAGGATCGAAGTAGAATGTATGACAGTTTGAATATGCACTCTTTGGAAAATTCCCTTATTGATATTATGAGAGCAGAGCATGATCCTCTTAAGGGTAGGTGACTTTTTTTTTTTTAATCTTATATCATCCACCAATTTGTCTGCCTGTCTTACCATTTTTATACAAATATGAGCGCTAAGTAGCACCTATCTCACCTATAAAATTCTATTATAAGTTTGTTAATAAGAATCTTTGTCTTGGTGAAATGTCATACTTTTTCCTTTGTAGCTTGTTTAGATTTATGTAGATCTACACAGAAATGTAAACCCATCTCTCTGGGCTTGTGTTTAAAGAAAAAGCCACTGTTTAGAGATACTCTGAAGTTCACCAGAGGATAAAGAATGGATCTAAAAATGGATCTAAAAGGGTATAGTATAGTCACTTTTCTAGAATTCTACCAAATACAAAGGTAATTTTCAAAAATTCCTTAAAATATTTTCATTCGCAATTCGCAGTGATTCCAATCTAGAGCTGTCCTAGGTTAACTCTCATTTTTCTTCTGCTTTCTAGCAGAGCGTTTTGAAGGGGGATATTTTACAGGAGTTTCTTCGTCTTCATAAAAGTTTGGGGCAAATTAGGAAAAAGAATCAGCCCCACTGATCTTACAGTGTCAACCTTACTGTTAACTATATTTGAAGACATTTCTTTTAACATACTTGCTTTCTTTCATTTGTTAGTAATTATTTTACATTTCTTTATATAATATGTCTCATTGCCTTTTACATGAATGGTGAAAATCTAGCAAACTTCATGAGCTTGAGTGACGAGAAATATGTTATCATCTATCGTCGCATAATAAATTATCCCAAAATTTAGCAGCTTAAAACAACAATCAGCATTTATGACCTCACACAGTTTCTAAGAGTCAGGAATTCAAGAACAGCTTAACTGGTTGGTTTGGCTTAGAATGTCTCATTGAATCATAAGCATGAGTTACTTTGTACTCTTTCTACAGTTTTAATTCCATTAAGCCAAGTAACAATTCTCTTACAAACTTTAGCCTAAAAACTTCAGAACTTCAGTGTTGGCAGCAGGATGGTGGCCCAGGGCTGACTTGGCAACACCAATCAGATAATCTAAACATTTTTGTTTCGATTCTGGATTTTGCTTGGAAAGAAGTTTCTTGTTTTTCTAATTTCTTTATTTCTAAGGAGCTGGAGAAGGTCAAGGAATCATTAGTTATTGTTGACAACATGTGGCAATGGTAATTCTTACAAACTAATAAATACAGTTATACTTTGGTTTTTTGGGGGGTGGAGGGCAGGGATTTTTTGCTTTTAACCAAAACTTGGCCTAGTTTTTTGAGTATTTGTTTAGTATTGGGGCCTTATTCTTTCTCACTGTTATGCTGACAGTTCCAGTGACATTTGTCTTGGCTCTGCTGTTTAAGGAAAGAATTCAGTAGTTTGTGATTATGAAGAACTTTTCTATTCTCTTGACTTAGTAGAAAGAAAACTCTTAGAAATTCTAATACGAGATAAAGTCAACATTAACTATTGCCAGTGGAGGATGGGAAGGTTTCCGTTATTGTCTTACCCAGTCTTCTTTAAAAACATAAAAGCCTTCTGAAGAAGCTCAGAGAGAACATTCTCTGCTGCACTGTAAATTATCTCAGCATCTCTTTTTCTCCAGCCCGTGTTGTAATAAAAGTGGCGGGAAACCTAGAAAGAAGACTTTGAAAAAGAAGGTGGAAGCAGCATAAGGCTAAGAGGAATCTAATAATAAAATCTTAAGTGAATGCAAAATTCTTTTGTTAGAAAAATTATCTCTGGCCCTGGGAAGGGGGAGAACTTGCTCACCGCCACCTTTAGCAATCACGGTGACACAGCTGTGTTTCTAATTGGAATATTTTATGTTCTACATTTATTATGGCAGAGAATAAAAAGAAAAGAAAAGAAAAGCATTGAGAAATCTCTGCATAGAATAAACAAGTAAGACTGGTACTTCTGCAAATTGCCATCATGCACCTGTTTAAAATGGTCTTGATACTTAAGTGTGGCCACTTACAGTATTTTTCTTGCTTTATTTACCAGCACAAACTCCCCCGCCTCTGGTATCATACTGTATATCTTCCTCTCATACTCTAATCATTCCTTGTTTTCTTTGGGTGGGTGGGTACGGGGCACTCAAATCTGCTAAAGCAAGGTTGTAACTAATGGAAGAAACTCATTCATGAATTTGCTTTGTTTTCCCTTTTTTCCTTTCCTGATCTTAAGGGCAGCCCTTCACTCCTCTATCCCATCTCTTCTTTTCCTCTGTTCATCCCTTTCAGAAAAGCTTGTCTTCTATTTAATACAAGGAAATTCTTTCTTTTTCCCAAAAAATAGAATGAATCTTATTTTATCCTTTTAAGGTGTTTTCAAATAACCAGGTATTTGCTTTCTTCCTCATGGAATCTAATGGAAAAGAAGAAAAGAATTGTAGGGTAAAATTTTTAAATGACTTTCTCGTTTCCTTATATATTAATGGTGAAAGTTTCTAGAAAATTTTCTTTGTGAACTTGAGTGAGGATTATATTAGCTACCTATTGCTGCATAACATATCACGCCTAAATTTAGCAGCTTAAAGCAACAACAAACATTTATTATCTCACACAATTTCTGTGGGTGAGAATTAAGGAGCACTTGAGCTGGTTGGTTCTTGGCTGAGGATCTGATGAGGATGCCGGCTGAGGCTGCAGTCGTTGGAAGCCTTGACAGGCTAGAGGATTCTTTTCCAAGATGGCGCATTCGTGTGGCTGGCAAGTTAGCAAGTTAGTGCAAACCGTTGGCAGGAGAGCTCAGTTCACCACCACATGGACCTCTACACAGGGCTATTGGAGTGTCCTCGCAGTGTAGTTGCTGGATCCCCCCAGAGCAAATGATAAGCTTGAGGCGCATGCCCTGGTGTCATCTGCGACTTAGCTTCAGAAGTCTTACACCATCATTTCATGACATTGTACTGGCTACGTAGGTCAGCTGTGCTCAGTTGGGGAAGGGTCTGCTGCTCAAGAGATGTGATTACTAGGAGGCAAGGATCAGCGGAGCCCATCATGGAAGCTGGCTTCCATGGAGATGGAAGGCAGAAACTAAATTTGCATTCAGTTCTACTTCTAAAGAGAAGGAGAAACTACTCAAGGTAAGAGTTAGCGTCAGTAGAAAGAATAGCAATCAAGCAGATCTGTGAAATCCAAAGAAAGTCAGTGGCGGGTTGCTGGCCTGGGTGAAAACTGATAGTACCAACAAAAGGACCCTCCAATCCCTGCTTAAGCCCAGAATACTTTACTACAGCTCGTTTCTATTTGCCTCCTCCCCAGTGGTTTTTACAGGTCAGTAGGGAACCTCTGTTATTTAATGTTAAGGTTTTAGGGTTTAGCATAGCAAGTGGGAAGGGTCTAGTCTTGTTGGGGCTCTACAAAAGTGATGGCAACACAGCCAGAGAACGAACTCCGAATGCACTTTATTTCCACCTGTGTGCCCAGCAGCGTCCTTAGACCCTGGCCATATGCATCGTGTGAAAGAAACAGACACGGCCTGTGTTCTTGTGGAATGTATAACCTATCTAGAAAAGAGACACCTTATATAATGTAATATATATATCTACGTATATATAGATACATATAGACATATATCTATATATATAGATAGATAGATTTACATAGTATGGAGAGAGATTCTTAGGAAGGTAGTACGTGGAGAGAAACAGGTACCTAATTTAGACGTGGAATAAAGAAAGCTGAGACCTGAAACCTTAAGCAGCACAAAGATGAAAACATATTGGGAGGAAAGTATCAGCTAGACAAAGGAGCCAGGCCGTATGGAAGCGCTTGTCACGCTGCAGGAGCAGAAGGCTGACTCGTCCAGACAGAGCTTTCTGGGCGGCCTGATGCTGGTGGGGTGTAACACTGCTCAGCCAGCCCTGTGGAATGTGTGCTGTCCTTTGCTCTCGATCATGAACACTGACACACTATTTTGTGCTTTCCTTAGTATGAGTGGCACTGACCAGTCTGTCTTGTTTATTCTGCTGTAGTTTCTCACCATTAACATCCCATTTTCTGGTGACTGTCTTGATTCTTGGCAAATGTTTTCTTTTTAAGAGAAAAAAAAAAATGTGGATTCTTTTCATAGTTAAAGTAAATCCTGCTTTGCCAGGTACAGTTTTGTGATTGTGCAGTTTTGTATTTGCATACCTGTGTTAAATAATTTGTGATCTTTTTATGTATGTGTGGGTCGATTCATTCTGCTTCAAACAATAGAACAAAACAGTGATTATTGTTAAGCTCTCCTCTCCCTGCCCTCAGCAATTTTCAAAAAGGTCTTACTGTGTAAGCATTTTTACCAAAAATTGCTTACCCCTCCCCAAAGTATAAGGGCAAACAAAAAAATTTAATTTCAGCTTATAAAAGGTGATTTGAACACTGTAGGAAGAAATGTGGTTTATATAACAGTTCTTGGGAGGATCTGTCTCAGCAAGTCACAATGCTGTTACCAGTGTTCTCTGAGCAATTAAAGGGAATTCAGGAAAAAGGATTTAGAGCATGATTTTATGCCGACAAATGTGAGGAAGTGGATGCCTTTAAACTTTCTGTTAACTATGTGTTTTTGTATATCTAGCTTCAATTATTACCTGGCTGCTAAACTTTTATTTTCTAAGGCCCCTGAAGTAAGAATCTCTGCTTATTCTAAGGAAAATAACCCCTGAGAAAGTAAGGATTGCTTCTGTGAGGTGCCGAGCGGTTGTGGCAATGCCAAACAAAGCCTTGCCTCTTTCTTTTAACTTTCCCTTTCCTTCTGCTCCTCCTCACCCGGGCTTCAAATAAAATTGAAGTACAAAGTCGTCACAGAAGAGCTTGTGTAAGGTTTTGAAAGTCTCTGGTGTGAGAACTCACATATACACCGTAAGAACTTTTGAGCTGGACAGAGGTCTGCAGACTCTGACAGCGTGTTGAACGTGCAGGTGTCAGGGCTCCGCTCTTAGACTGTGCACTGCAGGTTTTGGAGAGACTCTGGTACAGGAGAACAAGGTCAAAGCGATCCATGAAGAATTGAAAACATGTTGATGGCATTTATTAAAATATAGCAAAGTGCAAAATAAACTAATACCGGTAATACACGTATGGAAGCAGTCATGGCACTCCCCTACACTGCGCTGCATTACTGGCAGATGGGGTGCAGTTCTCAGGACGAATTTTCCTTTTCAGCCAGTTATGTTTCCTGGAGTAAAGATTTTCACAAGTGCTAAAAACAAAAATAGATGAAAATCATGTACATTAGAATGTCTTCAAAAACAGATAATTGAGGGATTGCTGTATATGCTTTCAGTTTTTAAATAAAATGATTCCTTTCATTTTTAAAACAAGCAAGTAGAATTTACATGTTATTTCCCCTTTACTTCATTGATTTTTTTTTTTTTTCCTTTTTCCTGTAGACTGCTGCTGGCCTTTGATAAGAAAAAAAATCATTATTAACTTTGGGATAAATTATATTTTTATAGAAGCCATATACATTTTATTAAATACATTCTGACTTTAAGAGATGATCATTGTTGCGATAAACCTAATACCTTAATATTTTACCCTCTAACTTCTCAGAATTTAGTTCATCTTAAGGAAAGTACAGGTTATAAGAGTTTAACTTTTGTCATCAGTGAGAATATCTGTAGATTGAAAAGGAAATTATGAAAATATGGTTATAAAAGTTCTTGTTTTAGAAACTTACTTAAAATATGGTATCATAGATAGAGGTTTTTAACTTTTGTTTATTTCTTCTTAGGTAGTTGTCTTAATTAGCAACAGTATTATAAAATTTGAGAACATAGTTATTTCTTCCAAGTATCACTGAATGTATAAATGATTTGAGTTACAACAGACTGCAGTTTTTCTTTTTTAAAAAACAAACACATCAGGTAGAAATGGCAATGAATTTTATTAAAATCACATTTATTTACTTAGAGCACATATGTGTTTATTAAAAGCCTGTTTATTCACCATGAAGCATCTTTCTTAGGACCTAATGTCATTGTAAACAATATACTTATGCTTTATAATTCTGCATCTTAGGTATTTTCTGTTGACTTACCCATCTCCCAACACTTGCCCTGCTCTGACTTCTCAAAATGATTATGGGACAACTTTTGTTTAAATTAGAGAGTATATTACCACGATAATGCAAATAATATCCATAGATGAACCATGTACATTTTATACTGCCATGTGTTCTTTTTCATGTAACTGTTTTTTCTGGAATTAATCATTGTCTCTTTTGCTTTGTCTGCCTAGTTGTCTCAAAGTAGTTGTCACTAATTCATCCCAAAATGTATTAATAGAACTCAAAAGCTTCTCTCAATACATGTAAAACCATCAAATAATCATCTGGATTGATGTTTTTCCTGCCATTGGAGGCATCCTTGTTGTAGTTCTCCATAACCATCATTTTGGGACTTTGCTAATCTTGAGAATTCTTTTTCACTGTAGAATCTATGTCCTGATCGCCATGTCCTTTCTTAGTGATATAGGTCTTTGTTTTATCGAGCCTGTCTTACAGCACCTTCCTTCAAATTGGATGTCAATTTTGAGACCCTAAAATGTATGAAAACATGTTTATTCTGTAAGATGATTGGTTGCTGTTGAATGACATATTAGTAATTTATATTAAAAGCATTGCTACATCCAGAGTTACTATAATACCATTCTGAAACCTGTTCATTTGTATACTTGATTGCCTTGTTTCATGTTTTTGAATTTTTGGCTTTTTTTTCTAGAAGCTTTTCGAAGATTTTCATGCTTATGGCTCTGAAATTTTATGTGAATGAGATATCGGTCTTTCAGGCTGTGTTTAGGGTGGGGCTCTGCCTGCCTTGCTTCCATTATTTCTTCTGCTACAGGGTCATTGAGCCCTTTTAATTCAGATATTAATTTCCTTCAGTTCTTGGAAATTTTGTATTTTTTTTTTATAATTCTCTTCTAATTTTTATATTACCTCTTTCTGAAATGCCTGTTTTTCAGATATTAAACCTATGCTCATTATCAACTTTTCAGTGTTCTATTTATCTTTTTTGTTTTACTTTTGGAGAAATTTCCTCATCTCTACTTCTTTAACCCTTCTATTGATTTTCTTTCTTTCTTTTTTTTTTTTTTTTTTAGTTAAGATAAATTTTCTCTGGAGAACTTTTAAGGCCCTCTTTTAAAAAATTCTCAAAATTTTTCTATTCTTCTTTGGTCTTATTTCACTGATGTGTCTATCTTTAAACACTATATTGTAATGTTTGAAGATTATTTTTCCATATCATTACATTGTTTATGCTTCTTCTAAGTTTCTCTTTTCTATTTGTTTTTGTTTTGCTCGTGCTAGAGGCTTTCATCAAAGATCTTATAAATCTTTTTAAAGAAAAGACAAAAATAGTGATTGGAAGCTCTGTGTATGTAGTTGGGCTTATAAACTAGTGAGTGTTGCTGTAAGCCAGTCAGGTGGAACTCTCACGGTGTCTGTTAGCTAGGTCTTTTCTTTCTGCCTTGGAAATGGGCCCGGAAGTCTTTTCCATTCTTCTGTCTGAGAGTCACAGGCCTGGCTGCTAGCATACTCAGAAGAACCAAAGAAGAGGCTTGTGTCTCCCTGGTTCATGTAAAAACTAACAAGCAGTCATCAGCTGTCCTGTTTTCAGTTCCACCCCACATCTACTCTCAGTGATATTCAGAGCCTCTTATTTCTGAACCTTTCCAGCTGTCTGCTACAGTGAATGGCTTGATGCTTAATAGTCTTCCCCATGCACACACCAGTTTGGGTTTCAGTGTTTTCAGTGATTTCTGGTTTACAAGTCAGTTACCCCTCAACCATTCATGTTCACAGCTTCCAAAAACGTTTCGATATGTTTATTCAGTGATCCTATTGACATCTCTTTGTCCTAATGAGATTATGCCATCTTATAATTTCTGCACTGTCATTTTAGGAGTTTCAAAAAGCAATGGTGATGAACACATGTATTCAGTCCTACTTTCAATGGGCAGTTTCTATAATCCCTAGTCACCTTATCCCCTTAGGGAACCACCCCAAAATTCCTAAGCAATAGTACTTTGTTAAAGACTGTTAAAGAATCAAAGTTCGTTCTAATCAGAGTAACTTTCTCACTTATTATTTTGAGTTTAGTAGTTTTTTTTTGTTTTTTTTGTTTTTGTTTTTTTTATTGTATATGTTTTTCATAGGATACTGTGTCATGGAACCAATGACAACTTTTGTTTTATACTTTATGTTTATCAACATCAATCAAAGTGTCAGACAAATAGTTATTGGTTAAATGATTAAACATTTTTCCAAAAGTACTCATACTTTTCAAGTTAATTTGTTTGTAACTTTTAAAAATTACTTATAAAAAAGTTATATGCAACCATTCCCCTACAGTTGAACATTTATGTATTTCAAATTTTTAAATAAAATTTAGTGAGCTCTTCTGTGTTTATTTCCATAAAGTGGACTTAATACAATTGTTTTTGAGGCTCTCCACATATATTACCAGATTATTTTTAAGTTTTATGCCATTTTTCACTGCCACTGGCAATGTTTGATCTCTTATTTGTTATTCTTAATATTATTTTCATTTAAACCCTTTTGCAATTTAAAGTTTTGAAACCATTATTTCAACTTGATTTTAATATTTATTGCATATATCTTAACTAGTACCACTTTTATTGTAATAGCTTTATGATAATATATTATCTTACTCGATGATTGACTTGTTTAGTTTTTTGTTATTGCTTTTCTTTTGCAATTATACTTTACTCAAAACAAACTTTTCGATAGTCTGTATTCCTTGATGCTTCTTAGTATATTTTCTATTATAAATTAGATAAAAATTTTTAAGTCGTAAATAATTATTAGGCGAAAAAATTATGATGGAATTCTGATTAAGAGTTAACTAGATTAATAATTTTCCTGGAGTAGATTAATGGCTTTTATTAGACACAGGCAAGGAGTGACTTTCATGCTCTTGAGATCTAGTACTTTGGATCTAAGGGTCCGCTCTACAGCTGTAAGATCTTATTCTCAGGCTTTTAGGAGGCATGCATTGAGATTTGGGAGTAAAGTCGGGGATGATTGTCCTGCCCCTTGGATCTGAGCAGAGACTGGAGTTTGTCAAGGCTGGTAGTGACCACATTCTCAGTGGGTTTTACCAGACTGTCTATGAACCACTTTTTTCTTTTCCTAATTGGATTTGGAAATAAAGGTGAAAGGTAGACTGTGAAAAAATAATAGAAGATTCTACCAAACTAATGGGAACAATGCTTTATTTAAAGTACATAAGAAGGAAGTACTAGATCTTTTTTAAAGGTGTATATATGTGTGTGTATATATATATACACAATATATATAACACATCATACATATCATCTGTTAAGCACTTGATATATGCCATGCACTGTTCTGAGAACTATACATGTATGTATTAACTTAAATTCTCACAACTAAGAGGTAAATATTTACTCTTATTTTACACTTGGGGGACTATGGCACTTCACCCAAGTTTCAGTGCTACCAAGTAGTGACACTCAGTAGCTCTTGAGTTTGAGTTGTTAACCACTGCACCATACTACCTGTATTATTAATTTGTCTAGTGTTAATTCTAACCCAACGTCTTTTATGATTCTAATAAGTAATTTAAATGGCGCTTTTTCCCCCCCTATTAAAAAGAGTTGGCAGTACATGTGGCATTGTTCTCTAGCATTTTCTCATCACTAATGAGGAATGGGTTGGTATCATTAACTGTGAATATTGGGGCTTTTGAGATCATTTTTTGGATGTATTCATGAGAGAAAAGAAAATGGTTATGGAAAAGGGGAAATTTTATCTTGGCAAAGAACAGAATAGCAGGACTTGTCTTCCTCCTTTCCCCATGCATAAAGGATTTAGAATGAACTGACAAAAACTTGTTCTGTAATTTTCCACTTACTTAGAGAATGTCCTTCCTATGCCCCACATAAAACACATATTTAGGTCCTGTGCTTTCGATTGAGTTCACGGTTCACCTAATGGAATGAGATATTTCATTCATCCATTAACAAATATTTGAGAGCCTGTTAGACACTAGGCTCTGCTTTAGCTGCTAGAGATACAGTAGAGAATAAAAAGATGAAGACCTGTCCTTATGGATCTTCTGTCTTAATGAAGGATAGACAGAAAGAGAATCAGGGCTGTGAAGAAAAAACATAGTGTCAAGGCGAGAGAGAAAGAAGCTGCTGTTTTATACAGGATGGTCTGCTGGCATCTCTTCATGACCTGAATGAAGTGAGAGGTGCAAGTTTTGGTCATTATCTGGGCAAATGCATTTTATGCAGCAAGAAGAAATACACAGATCCTGAAATGAGACTATAGCTGGCATGTTTACAGAAGAGCAAAGAGGCCAGCATGGTTGAATGGAAGAGGACGAAGGGCCAGATATTTAAGTGTAGGAGGGTTTTGAGCAGTAGAGCAGCATGAGCTGACTTAGGTTTTAAAAGGATCACATAGGATGCTGAATAGACACTAGACTGTTAGGTTATTCTAGTAGACTGTGAAGACATGGGGATGGCTAAGTTTATGGAAACAGTGAAGGAGCTGGTGAAGAGCAAGCAAATTTGGGCCTGTGTTGATAATAGAGCAGGCAGCAGATTTGACAACAGATTTGTACACAAAGTGAGAAGTAGAGTTAACCAAAGGTTTTAGGATGAGCATCCAGATGGGAGACATGGCTGTATACTTCTCTGGGGAAGTATGGGGTTGAGGAAGAGAGGTTGCAGTTAGAGATATAAATGTGGGAGTCATCTGCTTAGAGACGATGTATGAATTTTGGTGGTAGATAATATCACTTAGGGAGGCCGTGTAGAAAAAAGTCAAGTCCAAGTACATGTGACATAAGAAATGTTATTATTTTATCATCACCATTTAATAAGTTATTTTTATTGGTAGTAAGAAATTAATTTGGAGAAAGAACTCATGTATATATTTATTTATGTTTATATGAATAGTCTTTAATGTTGGCTTAATTTATTGCATGCCTTTAAATACTGCTTTGTTAAAATTTTAGTAACTGGTAATTTGTATAAGTGATAAGTTATATGCAGTTGTTATATTTCTCAGTGCTTTCTGTTGCTCAAATATACATCTAAAAAGGCTAAAATGAATTGTCTCTGATATATGTATTGTACAAATTACTATTAAAATCATACAGACTAATAAGATAATTTTAAGCTACCATAGGTTCTCTAATTATTCACTGACTCCTAAGAATAAATATGTATTTTTTCAAAATCATTTATTTTAAATTTCATATTGTAATGTAAAAGATCTGCCAAGAGGTTATATATACCCATTATTCATAGATATATTAAAATCATCATAAAATTATTATACTTTATGATACTTTTACAATACTACATAAGCAATTTGTCCAAATTTATTACTTGTAAGATGGATAGAGACAACAGAAAATTCATAAGCAAAGTAGACATTTACTTGTCTTACATCAACATAGCCCTCCTCGAAGTGTTCTGGTGATATTCATGACTGCTGTCCTTAACACCCAGCATCTGCCTCATGATCTAACATGGCTGCTTCACATTAGCCATGTCATCTGCATTTCAGCAAGCAGAAAAAAAGTAAAGAGAAGATCTTCCCTTTTAAGGATACTTCCCAGAAACTGTACTTCCCAGTTTTCCTTTACATCCCATTGGTCAGTTCTTACACACATGGGCACATGTAATGACACTGAGAAATTTTGTATTTTTACTCTGTGCAGCCCTGTACCTGTGTAACATTTGGGGGTCCCATTATTAACAGGAACAGGTGTTAGTACACAATTACCGGTCTCTGCACCACAGGCCTTTTAGACAATAGGGAACAATTGGTTTTATAACAATGTATTTTTTCTATTTTTTTCTGTGTTAAAGCACAAGTTATCTAATATGCTATACAATAATTCTGTGATTTTTTAAATAAGATAGTGATTAAGAATATGGAGCCAAACTGCCTAGGTTCAAGTTCTGTCAGAGCTGTCAGTGGTGTAACCTTGGGCAAGTTATTTCACTTGTCATGGCACAATGTCTTCATGTTCGTATGGGAAGATAACAGTACCTAACTCATGGGACTGTTGTGAGGGTTAAATAATTGATTGTAAAGAACTTAGGAAAGCTCCCGGCACATAGTAAGCCCTCAGATGTTAGTCATTATTGTCAATTGGCAGGTTCTTAATGAAAGTAGTTTTAATATTATCCTAAGTAAAATATAACTGTGAAAGTTGACTTGTAAAGCTGTATTATTAGTTTCACTGTCGTAGAGGAGAAGTAACTGGATAATTTTTAAATAGTCTAAATTTGCTTATTTCATTTTTGAGTATTTTAGTTACACTGAGAGATTTTCCAGTTTGGAGATCAATATTTTAGAACATATATACAAATATATGTCCATTTGCAAAAAAGTATCTGTCTTTTGAACTTTCCACTTATGATATGCCTTTTAAGTCCTTTCAGAGCCAAGATGTCAAAAGACTGTCAGCAATGAATATATCTTGTTCCCTGTGTCTTGGGATAAATAAAGTGAGCAGTGAATCTGTGCCAATTGGAAGTTGAGTGTCTTCTGAAGTAGTGCGAGGCTGAAGGCTTGGCTCAGTTTACTTTTCTGGGAAGTCTTGCCTGAATCCCTGGACTTGGTTAAATGTGCCTTTGTTTTTTTCTATAGCATTCCGTACATAACCCTTTTCACACTTGACAGATTTTATTGACATTGTATATGTGCATCTGTCTTTGCTCCTGCTTCATAAACAGAGACTGTATCGCACTCATATTCTCGTCCTTCTAACCCTGTCGCTCTGCAAGGCTTAATGAACTTGTTCCACTGAACATCAGCAAAGGTTGCCACTCTCATAGTTTTGGTTTTCAATCTCAAGTCAGAAATAACAGTAATTATTTCATTGGCCTTTAATTGTTCTCCAAATTTGGTCATCTGAGACAAGATGCACAGAAATAGGCATATTTCCCAAATAAGCTATGGTACTTCAGAGAAGGTAGTGCTCCACGCTGCTGGAATCCGGTTCAGGAAAGCTCTGCTTCCTCTTTCCTTGTATCTGGTACCTTCTGTACGTGCTCTTCTATTTCTCACTCCATACTAAGGTTTCACAGCAATAAATACATTTCTGTTTTTAGAGTATGGCAACTTTAAGAGATCATTTAGTTAAATAATGTCATACTGCATGAAACTCAGGAGTAAATAAGAGGTGATAAATCATCTTTTGAAGGACAGTAACATTTATTTTGTTTAACTATGGGGAGTCTGAAAACAAAGTATGCTCTAGTAAAATTAGCTACAATGAAATGTGCATGTATGTGTACATGGTATAGTTTTATATCTGTATATTTATCTAATATATATGTATTTTAATGTCAAAATTGGATTATCTTTGCCACTTGCTCTTACATTGTTAGATGACCAGATTCTTTAACTTCATAATAAAATCAAAAGCTACCAGACAGTCTCTGTCTTGTATGGGATATTTGGACATAATAAGGGGTCCTAGAAATGTAGAGTACTTGCAAGGATGGTAAAGGTAAATGCAGTTAGTCTGTTCTCCTTACTAATCATATCAGATTCATTCAGATATTTATTGGTCACCTTTCTGGTGGCAATGCATTACATGCTTTTCTAATGTCTTTTTAAAGAGCCTGTGCTGAAAGTTGCTAAAATGCAATCTCACAGACATTTAATTTTTAGCAGATTTCTAAATGGATTTTAATGTACCTTCAAACAGTCTATGAGAGAGTAAGGCATTAGAGAAAAATCCTATATTTTGATGGACTAAAAACGATCATTCTTGCTGTTGGCATCTAGTCTAACAAGTGTTACAGTGTAAAAATGCTAGGTAAACCACAATATGTTCATGCCTACCTTTTTTTTCTTTCCATAGCAGAATACCATACTGTTGTCCTTTCTGCAATTAGTAAATGCAAAGCTCTTAATGAAGAATGACTCAAAGGAAAGACTATACTACTATGCTCCTAAGCTTTAATATTTTTATTTTTTGATTTTAGTTTTTTATCATTTTTAAACTTTGAACAAGTTATTGTTAAGGTGCTTTTATTAAATTTATTTAAATACAACTACATAAAATGATACCAAATTAAAATAGCAAGTCATGTTGACTTTTTACTACTTTTTAAAAATATTTTGGTTATATTTTTATTTTGGAATAGAAATTCTTTTCCCTCAAATTTAATTTTAGGAAAAAGAGATCCGTAGAGAAAATTATCAACAGCTTTGAAAATACTAAGAAGTTTGCACATTCTGTATTAAGTTTGAAAGACTAAGATACCTAAACTGTTTTTAAGTTTCAAAAACAAATGGGCTTTATTCTATAGTTGTTGCTCCCAAATCACATTGTGCTCTTATGATCTAGGAACTAAGGTGAACTGTTTTTGTTTTCAGTTTTCAAAGATAATTTTAGTTAATATACGGAGTTAAACATTACCTTTTTAGTTCTTAAGAAATGTGCTCAATAATTTTCTCCTTACACCCCTTCCTCTTTTTCAATTTTCAAATAGCTCAATAATCTTCAAAGTTTCCTTTCCTGTCTTTTTAAAGGTCGATTGAGCTATCCACATCCAGGAACTGACAATCTGTTGATGTTAAATGGTAAGTTGTATAAAAACATTTTATTTTTCCAATTGATTTTCTGTAAATAAAGATAATTGAATTCATTTATCTAAACCTTCCCTATAGACACGGTAGTCATTTTGTAAGTGTATAAATAAAGTTACAGCTCTCCTCTAAAGAAGGCAGAATTGGGAGTTCGAGTGTATTCTAACTAGCAAAGCAGTCATTGAAGTCTTTTTGTAATAGTATGCTATATATAATTCAGTGATCACAGGTTTTGGAGACAGTCCTGAGTTTGAATATTGACTTTCCAGTTTATCGATATGACCTTGGCCAAGTAATGTCTGTGAACTTTAGTTTCCCAAGGTTTATTTCAAGAATTAAATGAGGTGACGTTTCCAAAGTACATAGAATGTGTTACTTAGAATAGCACCTGTGCTCATGTTCAACTAAGGTATAAACTGGAGATTCCATAAACACGGGAGTCACATTAACTTAATTTATTGTAACTAGAAAGTTTACAACATGAAGTTCACCAGAGTTAGAAAATAAATAAACAAACTTTCATTAAAGTTTGTTTTCTTTCTGTTAAACAAACATCGTCTTCAGAGAGTCACAGCACTAAATACATCCATAGCTGTGGGAGTAAACATGGAGGATTAAAATACCCTTCACAAAGGTATTATTAAATCAAAGGGTGGGTAATGAGCAGGAAGTAGGAAGAAGTAATAATAGAAATAGTATTTACTTTAAAATACATAATTTTATTATTAGAATGGCTTGACTCTTGTATTTCAACTAAAGCTTCATTAAAAAAAGATGGCAGTGAAATTGAAGGTCAAAGGCTGAAAAAAGGCCACTATAGAGCTAGACTGTGTGAACTAATGTTGAGTAAAGACAGTAGTAACAGAAGGTGGGAGTAAAGTCCAGGCCACCTGAGAGATCGTCAAGGTGGATAGGATTTTGGAATGAGAGAAAAATTGAAAAAGCAAAGTATTAGGTGAGGTGATTGGTTCATTCCGTGTTTGCCCATTGCATATTGAGTTGCCCACCACATGGCAGCTTGATCTAAGCACTGGGTTATCTATTAGGGAGGATTTTTAAGGATGCTTAAAGATGGAATTGGCAAGGTAATAACACTGGAGCCAAACCATACACTCTAGGCTGAAGCCATGTCCGCGCTAGACCTCACAGTGATCCTGTACGCCATATTGATGAAATCAATGAATCACTGTGTTTACATGGACTTTAACCAGAAAATTCCTAGGAGTTATATTCCAGGACTTCAACTTTTTTCCTACCACAAAATTAACCCATTTTCTGTTTGCCCTGAGAATGCTCAGGTGGTGCTTGCGGCTGCAGCGTTTACCCCAAGATAACTCGCAGATCACAGTCCTAACCTCGCCCCCAAAGTTTGCCACAAACTATCTCACTTTTCTTGTTGTTTTCACATCATTCTAGTATAGCGATAGTCTTTGGAAACAAATGACATCATTCTATTTATAGCATTCTGTTTTTAGTCATAGTGTTTCCATTTAAAAAATGTAATTCTTGATCGCTAAAAATGTCAAATCCTAGCAAACGTAGCATTCCTACGTGTGATGTTAACATCGTTCTCAAACACTTGTTAGCCAAAGATTCATTTGATGAATCTGATTTATGTATATATTTCCGTTACATTAGGATTAGAGACACGTTCTGTTTAGAAATAACTCCAAGACAGTTATTCTGTTTTATTTTCACATTGAAAACCAGTCAGATTTGTTTCAACCTCAAAGAGTGTGTTTATGAAAAAATTAATTAACACCGCAGCAAGCTGCACTTTTCCTTCTAAATGGGAAATGGGTTAAAAACAAAGCATTTGGGTAGCTGGTCTCTATCCCCTAAATCTATGATTAAAAATTATATTGTTGAAATTGAATTTGCAAAAATAAAATTGGATCACAATTTTTATTATTCTTGGGGCTTGAATTCTAAAATGATAGGTTTAGGTAACAGTAAATACATTACTTATATATTGATCCTTCCTTACATTTCTTTTGAAACATTCTTTGTATTACATAGGATCATTCATATTTCTATTGTAACTTCTAAAAAAGCAATTCAATTGAAAATCTTGAATTTGCAAATGTTTCACATATTCTCTTAAAATCCACCTGAAGGAAGGATGTATGTACTCTGAGATAATCTCTGCAATCATTCACAGATGTTCTTAGATTGCTAAATGTGTAATAAAGTAGGATAATTCAGAAGTATATTGTAATCACAATAGAATACGTCAGTTATGTGTGAGGAAAGAGCCTAGTAGCCACAGTTTTTACAATTTACACTTTTGATTACGTTAAACATTACTAAGCTAATTGATTTCATCAGTTGCTTAAATCCTTCATAAATATTTTCATCAGTTGCTTAAATCCTTCATAAATAATCTAGATATTAGAAAGTCTCATCATGTAATGGATACAAGCATATTTTATTTCAGGGAAGATTTGCGTCTTGTGGACAAATCTGCTTTTTTATGACATGAGCACTCTTCATAGGTCTGCCACTTTAGGGCTGTAGTACATTACTCAGTACAGTAAGCCATCCTGGAAATTCTGAACTTTTTTTCGTATGGAACTGGGAAGATAAAAGATAATGAAACTAGGACATTAAAATGCGGTTAGGTCAATTGAGACAATTTGATCCAAAGAGAAAAAAATTTCTTTTGTTTTTTCGAGATCATTCGTTAAGAGGGGACGCAAGAATCAGAAAATTGGGTATATTTATAGGATAAAGAAGTATTTGAATATTAAAGATTTAAATTTTTTTAGACATCGAAGTCACTTAAAAAGTAAGGGGAAAATTTTTTTGAGCTACTTTTTAATTGCTTGTAATTCAACTATATTCTTGCATGTAGTCTCCCCGAGAAAATGGGAATTAAATGATGTTAATACCAAGCCTCTGCCTATACTAAATTATTAAATATTTTTGACCGATTAAAATAATTGCAGCATCTCCATATATAGAGCTGCTTTTTAAATCATTACATTTTTAGTATGTCACAGATTTAACTCACTTTTAGGCAGTTGATTGAATAAGTTCTATTACTTAACCAATAAGCATAGCTAATATTATTGACTTTGAAAATCAATATTTGGTAATAAATTATACATTAGTATTTTTTGTGGTGGTTTCCAGTAGTTCATAGTGGTTGGTAGCACAGACTTTGGAGTCAGGTTATCTAAGTTTAAACTCAGGTTTGCTATTTCTAGCTGTGTGACCTTGGGCAGCTTACCTAACTTCACTCTGACTCAGATTCTTTACATCTAAAAGACAGCACGCTGCCTGCCTCAGGGGGATTGTTCTGAGAAGTGAATGAATTCATTCATGTGAAGTATGTATTTAGAACAGTTCCTGAAAGTAAAATTCATCTGTGGTAGTGGGTGATCATTAACAGTGACAAAAATGACTGAAAAGGTAAAAATCATGGCTTCTGCATAGATGGAGTTGGATCTGTTTACTTTAGATAATATAAAATTACAGAAGACATAAGACAAATAGATATTTTCATCTATTTGAAAGATGTTACATATAATGAACAAAGAAGTCTCATTTTATGTTATTGCAGAAAGCCAAACCAGAACCTTTTGGAAGGTGCTATATAGGGGCAAATTTGGGGTCAGTAAAAGCAAAATAACTCTCAGGCAATTTCTTAAAGTATGGTGTGCTTGCCCCTTGTGTTACTGAAGATGACTTTTGATGGTGCACAAATACACATTAAAATAAGTGCGTAACTATTGCAATTTAAGGTCATTCCTTAGAAAATACAGAACTGACAGAAATCTGTGATGTTACAGTGGTGCTAGGCCTGTGTTCATTTAATAACAAATAATATATAAATATTAGCATAGTTGTGTAGATAAAGCATACATTGTAAGGTTTTATGATCCTACCTTTCTAGTCAATTAGCATTATGGTTACTTTTAGATATTATTCATTTAAGTAAGGGATAAACAGAACAGGGGATAAAGGGCAGGAAGTTGGTCAGACTAGGTAATACTATGAAGCACCTTTGGCACATTTTTCACTGAATCTCTGTTAACTCATAGATACAGAAAAAGATATAATCCCACACCCATATGTCTCATGAAGTTTGTTGTATAGATTTAAAAACACTTTTTACAAAGAATGTCATAGAAATATAACTGTAAGTAGCTCCTACTTCTGAACAGGCCATGTTCTTCAAATCAAGTAGAAATCAAGTTGAATTGACTGGTGGAGACTGCTGCTATTGAATAATTCACATGTTGTAGAAGAGTCCAAATTTAACATCCAGAAGCACTTTAGGAAAGTCACATTACATAGGAATGGGTGGGTTGTCTGAAAACCAAAAGTCAAATAAGTACAGTCTGCAGGTAGAATGACAACTCGAATGCTTATATTTCTGAGTGCATAAATCTTACACTTTATTATCGGTAGTGAAAAAACACACAAGAAAGTACCCTCTGTTTTCCATAGTAGTGAGGAGCAATACAAAGGGATGTGTCGTCCCAGTGTTTGTTTCCACTTGGGTTGTGTTGGACTCCCCTGACCCCTCTCCCAAGGAAAATAGCTTACATTTTTATTAATGCATACAGTTTCTCAAAAGGAGAACAGGTCGAGCAGAAGTATAGGGAGATGGTATTAGCAAGCTAGTTTTAAATTTGCAGTTATTAACCACATACAGCCATGTTTGTGATCAAGAGCTTGGTATACTTTTGAGAAGAAAGAAGTTATGTGTATCTTTTAATTAAGAAAATTTTCTCAGAAATGAAACTGTATTCCTGAAAACCAAATACTCTAAATATGGTCTATTAAGTCATGAAAATAGGAAACTTGAATATACTGTCAGTTCTTTTTTTATGCTAATGGAAGTGCATGGAGTAGATAACAGGTTTACTTTGGATCTCGAAAAGATTATGATGGGGAGGGGGGAGAGAGATTGGATATATTTCCTGGATTTTGGCTCAACTTTTTAGAGTAAGAAATAAGAATTTCTTTAGTTTCACACCAAGAGAACTTTAACCTTTAAGTATTTCCCGCTGATTTGGTACGCTTATCTGTCCTGTCTTCCAGCTGCAGTAATTCATGTACCACAACTGAGCTAAGAGCCAATACATAGGAGCACAAAGACCCTAAAGAGAACATTAGAATTATTCTATTTATTTTTTGTAGCTATGGGTTAGAACCTAATATTATTATTGGTAATTCAGGACCAAATTGTAAAGCCACTTGTATAAGAAAGGTCTACACCCATTTTTCACAGCCTTCTTATTATCTTCATTAAAAAAGATATGTATATAAATATATATAACATATACTTCTAACATACATGTATATATACACACCCACATATATATCATTACACATGTATGTTAAATTGCCAATTCTCACTTTTGTATGAAGTATTTTTAGAATGCTTTATAAAATATATGTGCCTGAAATTTTATATTCTAAATACAGATTTTATACAACAGATTGTTCACTTTTTTTCCTAAATCATATTCTGAATGAATTTGGAGGGGCATATTGCTTAAAGATCTTTTTAAAACATGACGAATAGTCATTTAATGATTTTTTTTCTTACTAGGGGTTTCCTATAAAGTTAGCAGAACATAACGCCAGAAATTCACATAGAAATCTTGGTAGGAAAGTGAGTACACACATTGCTTAGCGTGATGATAGCAGATTGGTGATTTCCATGACAGAGAAGAGGAAAGGTTTCACGTGGATTAGCTTCATCTGCAGGCAGTTCTATTTTTGGTAATGTGGAGGCCTGGAATCTGAGAGTTGTCCAAAAAATAAATGGAATATCTCTTTACAGGAGTCTAAAATTCCTCAGGTATGAGATAGTTGGAGAAAGTTTTGGAATAATTGTGTTCAAGCCTAGGAATGAGATGAATGAAGTCTAAGATGCTGTGAACATTTGTATTTATTTTTACTGTTTTAGTATTGTGTAGCCTCAGCTAAGAACATAACAGCTAAACATAAACTGGTTACGATGTCATTAATTTTCTCTATAGGTCAAGAATTATGTGCCACATTATGACTTCTTCATAATTCATAATTTAAATATAAACTCGATGAGAATAGTTGCATTTGTTTATAAGTGTTTGGCCCTCTACAGCCATAAATGAGTTTCCTCAAAGCAAGTTTATATTGAATTAATATTATTAGACCATGCCTAGGCATAAGCGGGAAGCCCAACTCCTGGAACTTGTGCCGTGAAGTGTTTTAGGCCTTACTATTTCTATGCTTAATACAACATTAAAGACTAAAGAGAATTCACTCTCTATAGACTGTTCTTGTTAGCTCTATACAAATGCCTATTTTAATCTGATTTCCACAGCTGACATCCCACATCCTTGAGACCCTGTCTTTTTAAAGCCTTTATAAGTCTTAAAAGACCTAGATAACAAAATTCTAAATGACACTTCCACCCCACCCTCATCCTAAACTAAGCTCTACTTACGCAAGGTTGGGTAAGCTTTATGTAAATTATGTGTGTGTGTGTGTGTGTGTGTGTGTGTAGATACACACACATGCAACACACACACACATATATAATATGTATATGTATAACTATGTGTGTATCTACACACACACACACACACACACACACACACACATATATACATGTATACATATATACAAAAGCCATATATATACACACAGGTAAGCCATACAGGTCAGGTAAATCTGTAAAGCTTTGAGGTAATTGGCACTCAGGGACAAGTTAAATCAGCTGTAGATTGTATAGCTAAAAAAAGATAATAGAATGGCAGAGATGTAAATGAGTTATTTTATGTAAAAGACTCTGATATAAGCCTTATATTTATTGACTTATTTCTTACAGTGTAAATGACCAAGAGTTGACCAGTTTGTTTATTCCCTTTTTTATTATAGGGAAACTAATGCTGTATTCTCACCCTGTAGATCTACTTGTTTATATTAAAACCTTAACATAAAATTTAAAATATATTTTGTAAAACTTCAAAAATAGAATGCGTTTAATGATGTGAAATGTTTTATTTTGAACTTTAAGTTTTATACTTTGGGGGATACAGTTCTAACAACTTTTAATATATATTTTGATTTGAGATTTAGTATCAAATTTTTCCCAAGCCTAAAAGCCTATGAACATTAAATAAGATCTGAATTTTAACAGTCATTTTTTTATCTACTGTCTTGGTTTTAGATATTAACTCCAGGGTAAAAGTACTCATCACGTACTCACATTCAAGGGGAAGAGTTATTTAAGCCCTATCTCAACTTAAATGTTATCAAACTGGTAGTTTCTTATGAAAAAGCTCTATCTCAACTTGTCAATTTTATTAGTAGTTTCTTATGGAAAATAAATTGCAGTATTTTTTTTTCATAAAAATTATGTAAACTGATAGTAACATAGATCGAAATGCTTTTTTACTTTATACTTTCTCAGTGTTTAAGCTATGTACTATTCTATGATGAGAATAATTGTAATTTGTATCTGAATCCCTCTTACCCCCTGAAGTAAAGACTTAAACACTTAGATAGTGTTATAAAATGTGCTAAAATAATAGAAGACATTATTAGCAATAGGATATCATTAATCATTTCTTCAACTAAGCAAGTTTGAATGTGGATTAATTCCTTTACTGTGTCTTCCAGTACTTTTTCATGCAGGGCTTGGTATAATGTGAATTTGATCTGAATAGCTATTTATTGGACTATATATGTTATATCACTCTTTCTAATAAGTAGAATAATAAGTATTTAGTTCAAGTTGTTCCCATTCATTGGAAAAATTGTATGTGATGCTATTTAACTGTAAAGTGTTACATATTCCTATCCTGAAGTAATGAAACAAATATTCATGAATTTTAACATGAATGAGAATAAACTGTATATTTCCTGTTAATTTCAGTTTTTTATATAGTTTAAATGATGTATATAATAAAAGTGCTTTGTAAATTGTAAAACATCACGCAGATGTTATATGGTAACATTGTTGTAGCTCTGAAAACAAAGTAGCATTAATTTCCAGATGCCCACATAGCTTTCATATCACAAGTAGTTGTATATGTGGGCTTATTTTAGTTCTGACATTTTACAATTTGTCCTTTGTTTACATGCAGCAAGGAGTTATGGGCGAAGACGAGGTAATGCATTTCTGTTTGCTATGGTATAACTGTTTCTAATTGGGTTTTACTGATCAATGTTGTAATTAATTTTCCAAGATTTATTATGTAATGTCTGAAAACTCACAGAAGAATTGTATCTTGATTTGAGCACGTGTTGTCAAAGTTTTGAATCCTAAATCTCTTAACCTTTAAAGCACATTTTCATACTAATATGGTTATTTAATAAAATCATCCCTTTTAAACTTCCAGATTTTAACTATTTTTAAAAAGTTATTTTTATCTCTTTTAAAAAATAAATCTGTCATTTATAGTTTGCTTAAGAAATATGTTTAATAAATACTAGTGAAGGTGGCATACGATATGATTTTTCAATTCTCTAAATTTATAACTGGTTGTCTTATCTATAGTACATAATTTACAACTCTAGTTTATTAGTTTTGTGTTTGACCCAGTTGCAAATAATAAATACCAAATACATTGTTAACACTAATATATAGATGTTATATCGCTAATATTTCTCTGTCTTCTAAGAATATAATCCTTTTCCCTCAGCCCCGCTCTAAGACAGACAGACACACACACACGCGCGCGCACACACACACGCGCACGCGCGCACGTGCACGCACGCACACACTTTCTCTCTCTCTCACAACAGTCTTGTCCTTGGGCTTATTACCTTATGGAAAAGCTAGGACTGTGTGATGCTGGACTATTAAAGTTCCTAGGAAAGCAGCTGACATTTTCTGTGGTTTAAACTTAGCATCTTTTTTTCATATGCAAAATATGAGAAGGGAGAAAGGTAGATGGGATGAGAAACAAAGTAACCATGCACTAGATTATTCTCTAAGTGAGCAATAATTATATTTCTATAGTTGTCTTAAGTGTCAAACTAAGTAGGTTTTCCTTGACCTCCAGAATCTCCCTTGAGACATGGAGGACAGACAGTAATAAAAGTGCCTTTTGATACATTTTCTATATGTGTGAGAATGCTTCAATTTCTTTTTATCTGTTATGAGTGCACATACTTTGAAAACAAGCAAAAGCATTTGCCACCACAGATGATAGAAACTAGTATCTTATATTCTTAAGTAGTATCTCCAGTTTTGTATTTTACATTGTCTGAATTTAACTTTATTTTTGGAATCTGCTTTCTTCAAATGATTGACTAAATTTGATTCTTTACTTTCCAACTAAAAAATTAGAGATGTTGAAATTCAGGACTTAGAAAACTGAGGCTGAATAACTTTCTAAAGATTGTTATGAGCCACCGAGAGGAGAATATAGACTGATAATCTTTTAACCACCAGGGGGGACCCTCTTTTGGACCCCCTTTTATGGGCTTTGTGTTTTAGATTTGGTCCATTAAAGGAACTGCATTTATTCATTTACTTAGTCATTTTTCTAAAAAAATAAACCCATACATACCAAATCTACTGTTCATGTGCGATATGTCACACTGAGTTGATATAATTTTTGCCAAAAATAAGACATTGCTTTTTACCAGTGCACTGGTAGGTGAACGGTATTAGTTTCACAAGACGTTTTAACTTTGTAGGCCAGTTTAGGAAGAACTCTTTTTTTCTTCTTACTTGCCGCCTAACTCACCTTTAAACCTAGGCACAGAATCACTGAATTATACTGGAAGTAACTAAGGAAGAGCAAAGATTTCTTTTCCTGCTTTTCAGTTGGAACCTGCTCCTCCCTTACGTGTCTCTCTAGTCACAAATACTTCTACTTCGATGCTGCTAGGGGCCAGGATTAGGAAGGCGGAAAACTATGAGTAGCTGACCTTAATATATGGAAAACTATCTTTTGTATTTATTGTCTGTTTAATGTCTCTTCCAGTCCATTCTGAAAGTGAACATACTGGCCTGGGTTTGCAGTAAGGTGGAGGTTGTGGAGGGAAGTGTGGAGTATAACTTAAGCAATATCTCAACCTAAACTATTTCTCTCTTACAATCTGTCCTTTTAATAAAGATTTCAAGGTCTACTGTGTTCCAGATGGCATAAAAATAAATAGAATATTTTAAATGATAGAAATAAAGAACTTTTTTAGTTCATGATGCTGAATATCATGTAGGTAAACCCAAAGCTTGGAATAAGATAGAAAAAATAATTTTAAAGGTAGTGAAACTATGGAAGTTCAATTAGAGAGTTTGGATTTATTCATACTTTTTAGCCATTCTGACTTATGTGCTATAATAAATAAAGAAGTATTAATAACATATACTATGTATCGCTTTAAGTTGACCCAGGATTTTCTGATTTGATTAGATTTAATTGAATTCATTTGACTCATAAACAATTTTGCGAAGTTGCTAGCATGTGGATATACCCCCTAATATTACCACTACCAAATCCTTTTATGATGAATTCAAGGTCGAAATACTTTATCTTTGATAAACACTTTTGGTAACTATCTGAGAATGGTCAAAATCTCCAAAGCATGAAAAAAAAAAAAAGTCCAATGTAATCAAGACAAGAATCAGCAAACTATGCATGATCCACATGGCAAGCCTCCTGTTTTGTTAAAAAAAATTTTATTGGAATAGATTCATTTACTTTTTGTCTAATAGCTATGGAGCTACAAACAATGGCAAAATTGAGTAACTGCAACAGAGAATGTATGGCCCTTTACAGAAAAAATTTACTGACCCCTCCTCCTTGAAAAGACTGACTCTACCTGTTCTACACTTAGTACTAGCCATACCAATTTTCAAAAGAAACATTATTTTAGTGAACTTAATTTTAAGGCAAATATACTGGAAATTAATTTACGAAGACATGTAGGGTACTACATTATAATTGATTTTTTTAGTTTACGTATCTTATTCATCCTCTATGAGGAAAGAACAAACCTATTATTGAGTCAAAATATTTTTAAGTGATGAATGAACCTTATAGCTCCATTCTAAGTTCTTTGGAGAAACACGCCTGGTCAGTGATTCTATCTGATTAAACTGCTGATGTTTGAGAGAGCTCAGTCCCAGACCTACTTCTTTTGTTTTGATAGATATTTTTATCCTTGTATATTAAATAAAAATTGTGCCATCGTACTGGCGGGCTAGCTACCCCAACACAGTGGCCACTCAATCTCAGAAGATGGGAAGAAAATTCACAATTATGCTTAATTAATATAGTCTGCTTTGCGTTTTAACATTTAGAACAATATCCAGTAAATAAAAGTACAGGATAATACATTGACATCAAAGAACCATGCTTAACTTCAAGCTATATGTTGATTAATTTTATGCAAGTGTTTTATTTTTCTCTCCTGCCTCCCCCCATTGATATGTTGGGAAATGTCCTTATTTGGGGCTTCCAGAATAAGGCTAAAATCTGAAAGTCAAGTATAATTATTAATGTATGAATATTAGCTTCACTACCACGATCAGAATCTCATAGTACATTATATTAATTTTTATATTTTCTCTTTATACCTTTTTCTATTACAAAACTTTGATTTGCCTTTCATTTATGTGTACATAGGTATGTTTATACACATACATGTATGTGAATAGTTCTGCATTTGTTCAAGAAATAAAATCTATATCTTTATTAAAGACAAAGCTTCCCACAGAGAAAACTCCAGGCCTAGATGGCTTTACTGGTGAATGAGCCAGACTTTTATAGAACAAATAACAGCAATTTTATTGAACCATTTAGTTCTAAACTTATTTATTCAGTTCTATATCTGTTTAATTCTATATATTATATATATATATGTCTTCTCGTGCCAATTTTTAAAGGTTATTTTTTCAAGGAATTTATTTCCTCTAGTTGTTAACTTTATTAGCATAAAAGCATTTATATTATTCCCATTTTTAACCTTTTGAGTTTCGTAGATTCTGTGTTGATTGATGTTCCCTTTTTCATACATAGTATTGATCATTTGAATTTTCCTTCTTGACGAGTATTACTTAGAAATATATCAATTTTATAAGTTTTCAAAGCACTAACTTTTGGCTTTATTAATTTTCTTTCATGTTAGTACCTGTTGTTTATGTCATTGATTTTTGTTTTTTGTTTCTTTTATCCTACTCTTTGTATTTAATTTGCTGTTCTTCTGTCTTCTTTATGGCAGAAATTAGGATAATTTATTGTAAGCATTTCTTGTTTTCTAATATGCATTTAAAACTATAAATTTTCCTCTAAGTATGGAAATGTTCCTCTAAGTATGTAGCTTTCGCTGCATCCCAGAGGTTTTATATTGTTTTTATTATCATTCAGTTTCATTCTTTTGGGGTATAAGAACCTGAAAATATAATCTAGTTTCAGAGCAAAAAAAAAGGAAAAAAGTAGTTTCGGTTGAAAACTATTGTAAATATTTTAGTCTAAATCAGTTTATAATCAAATTCTACTCTCAGCACATATAATTTTACCTTTATTGCCAGTCATTTTTATGCAATAAATTTCCGTGTGTATAATTCATAGAAAGTATGTTTAAGATATACCGTACAGGAAGGACATACTTATTTAGTGGTTCCTCTTTAATAATCATATTAATTTGAGTTATAGGAAAGTATAATTGGCAAGGTAAAAAGTCATTTATTGTAGTTAGTGATATACAATAATTGTCAATGTAATTATAAGTATACTTCCAATATTATAGTTAACATAAAAGTTTGTTATTTTTTATAGTCACCTCTCTATCTGACATTGCTTATATAGTGATTTCCTTGGTCACTGTATTCATGAACCATAAATATTTATGATCTATATTTTTTCTCATGAAAAAATCTGTTAGACTTTTTCCTTGTATCTATGAGACTGCTAAATTTGTATGCATGTTAGGACACTTTAAAGTGCAGTGGTTTCCAGAGTATTGGAATGTCTGAAATAAATGTAAAATTTGGATCCGTCATTTTTTAATCAAACATTAGTATGTATATTGTTTCTCTGCTTCATCCTATTCCTTTTTAGGGATATTTACTTAAAGTCCAACCTTAGAAAGTTGAACCATTTATTTACAATTAGTATTATTTTTAATGGATCTTGATGAGGTTTATTTTGTTAAGTAAAATAGTTTAATTTTGAATAGCTTTCTTTCCATTAATCACAAAAAATGTTGACTTTTGTCTTTCATTAGTCCCTATTTCTGATAGCAAAAGTATTGATAAAGTTAAATTGATATTTATGAAGTTACTTGATAAACATGGGTATCTTTAAGGACAACTAATGGAAATTGAATTTGAATCTAGAATAATTCTTATTTCTATACTCAATATGATCTTTCTCCTTATTTTTGTATCTCATAAACTTCAAATTCTCATTTGCAGCATCTAGCCTAGCTATAGTTCACAGACATGTGTAGGCTCGCTCTTTCTCATCCCAACTCGAGATCTATGCAGGCCATCAAATTTTAGATTGTCCTCATTTATATCATTTGCTTCATTATGTGCCATATTTTTCAAGGTGATAACATTACATTGTATATTAAATACTTATTATATATATTAAGGCACACACCATAGATTATATGATTGTCTCTTCATCCAAAATAACAATCCTTCACTCCATCACAAAGGGAAAACAACTTGTCTACATTCTTATTTTCTCTTTCTCTAATAAACTTGTAAAAAATCATCTTCTTTTGATGTCTGCTTTAAAAAGCTCTACATGCAGTGTGACTCCACACAAGTTTATTAAAACTGCTACTTTCAAAGATGATTCTTGTCCTCAAACACAGTTGTCATTTTTCAGAATCTATCTTAACATCTCACATTCTTCATTCTTTTTTTTTTTTTTATTACATTATTTTTCATTGGCACTCTGTCACAATAATATTTTGGCTTCCCTCTTTTCTTACCACTCCTTTCTCTCTCTCATTTAATGTTCCATTTCTTCTTTGTAAGTTTCCCAAGGAATTATCTTCATCATTTTCCTGGGGTGTTATTGTCAGTGATACTACAATGAACCTTAAACTCTCACCTCCGTGCAGTTAATTCTCTTTATTTCCTTGGAAATATGACTTATTTCATTTCTCCCTTCTGTTTTGCAACCTTCACACATTTACTTCTGAGCATCCTATCAGCATATGAATCTTTACATATCTAAATATATTTCCCTTTCTTGTACCAGTTTCTGGTTTTTACTGTCCTTATATTTAGTTGATGATTCTTACCATTCATGTTCTAAAAACTTTTGGTGCCTTTTCATTTTTTTCTCTGTTTCCCATCTGCTTTTTACTGCTACAGTTACCTGTGCCATCTCTTCTTCCTGGATTTTTTGAGGAACTTCTAACCTGCTCATTTCTACCTGTCTTAACCATATTTGCTAAGATAGGTCTTCCTAAAGCTCAAGAAAAGTTATCGTATTGCTTGAACACCTATATCCAGTTGTTTATTTTCATCACCTGCTAAATAAAATGTCTCCTTTAGTTTGACATTCAGTGCTAAGTACTCTAGCCTTAAAGAGTTTTTCTAGCTTTTATTCTCCTCGTTTCCAGCATGGTTCAGCCAACCTTGACTAGTCTATTTCTTAAATTTATTTTTTCCTACTTCCTCTTATGTTTTTTTCTTCCACTTGAAAAACTTACTCAAAAGCATGTCCTTACAAATATCTCTCCTTATAAATATCCTACCCTTTCTAAACCCTCAGCAAGCACTGCTATCTTTCCATTTTACCAAAAATGCTATTCAATTTCACTTGGGGATTTAAGAAATTACTCGTTTATTAGTCAGACTACTCCCTTCCTCCAGCATACTTCCTCCGAAACACTTTGAAGCTTTCTTATGGACATGAGCTATAGTTACATATGTAGATATTATCTTCTCCAAATATACATTCCTTGAGGGCAGGGGACTATATTTACTAGGTCATCTTATTTATTTTTTGATCCCCACGTAGTCAAACCTCAGGATGACTGCAGAGGATTGTGCAGGAAGTGCCCATACAGGGGTACACTCCTGGAGGGTGAGCTCAAATGGAGACTGAAGTCCTGGAAGGAATGTTTTTTTCTGTTTTGCACATGTGCAGAAGCCCTGTCTGCCCGTTTATATCATTGGCACATGTGTAATAAATTAATGCAAGACTTTGTATGCCAGTATCGCTGGTTGCCTTTGTCCTTACTGTAGTCTGCAAGTGGGTTTTTTCTGTACTCTTATCGATTTAGTCTGTGCCATTTCCTTTCTGCCACCAATTTCTAAAAGGTTTCTCCTGTTACACCTCCACCTAACCATCCCCATACATCAGATTTTTGCTGCTTTCCATAAGCACTAGTGATCTAGTGTTTGCTTGTGGTATAATTGTGGTCATATGACTGTGTTTTTTCTAAGTCATTGCTCAGACTGCTGCTCCCTCGAATCCAAGTAATTAAAACCTTAAACTATCAATTTCTCTTTGTTTTTTATGCCTATGTCACCTTCATTTTTTAAGCCTTTGAATTTTTCATCGCTATTTTTATGCTTAACTTTATCATTTTCTAAGATCTGAGATTCAAGTTATATTTGTTTTTATATTTTAGGTCGTTCTTCCCTCTTTCCAATAGATGATGGCTTGCTGGATGATGGTCATAATGATCAAGTTGGTGTTTTAAACTCACCCACATGTTACTCAGCTCATCAAAACGGAGAGCGAATTGAACGCTTCTCTCGAAAAGTTTTTGTTGGTGGTCTTCCTCCAGATATTGATGAAGGTAAGGCAATGATTGGGGCTTTAAAAAAATCCTGAAATATAGGAACGGGGGTATGGGAATTTTTTACCACTAGAGCTTTTCAGTTATAATAGATGTCCATCTCTGTTTAAATATTTTGTCGCCTGTTGAAATGTGGAGGTAATTGAACAAATAACTTTTTTTGAAGTTTTTTTCTTTACATTATTTCTTATAATGCATATTGTTACTGTGAGCATTTTTTATAAATAAGATTTTCATACCCTATGTCATATTGCACTTATATTTTTAAATATAGAACATACTCGAATATAATTTACATGAAACTTAAAATTTTTGTATGAGTACAATATGCTCACACACACACACACACACATACAATGAAATAAAAGTAACCAACCATGAAACTCTGCCTCCAGTGCTTGGTAGTCAGAAGTTTAATGTCTTTAAGAATAACTGCTCTTAGAAATCGGTAAGAAAGAGGCTATAACACTATCTAATGTTTGCGGGGTTGTGGGAATCTGCTACTTTTGTTCACAACTAGTAGAGAAGATGTTGGTACATTTTGGGAAATTTTTAAGTTGCAGTTCAGATATCGACAAACATATTCTATGCATTAATCAGTATAATAGGGTTTCCATGTGATGGAACATATCACATATCATGAGATGTGAAACTACCTAGCATGCATGTGTCAAACCCTAGTATATTTTAGGAGTATTATAAATTTTCACATCTTGCTTCAGTACACCTTTTTTTCCCTATAAGATTTTACTTATCAAGCAGCAATGAATCTCTTAATTTAATTTAATATAATGTTGGCATGTTTTTCAAGCCTGTGATATTTATAATTTGGTGAACCATAAATCCGTAGTATCTACATAACGTTTTATAAAATCTCAAAGGTCACACTGAATTAATTACTCTGGCCAATGTGCTACTTAAAAATGAATTTATTTTGATTAAAATAACTATTAAGTTTTGTGAATTATTTTAGTAGGGATACTGAACATTTTTTAAGTGTTTACATTCTAGTTTATCTTAGGATATTTGGTCCTTTTAAACATTAAATCTTTAAAGTAACTTATAAAATATGGGATTTTTTAGAATGAATCATTAAAACTAATTTCTAATGCATATTATTGTACTTTCTTAAGATGAAATAACTGCTAGCTTCAGAAGATTTGGGCCTTTGGTAGTAGATTGGCCTCATAAAGCAGAAAGCAAGTCCTATTTTCCACCAAAAGGTAACGATTTTTATTGTTAATATTTGCTAGGGAATCAGTTTTATGAGAGCAAAAGAGACAATATCAGTTACTTTGTGTTTTCTTTTAAAATTGGATATGACTACATCTTTCTATAAAGACAAGTAGAGTAATTTGCAGAAGCTGGTCACATGTATCGAGTGAGGGAGCCAGTCAGGAATCAAGAGACTTGCTGTGCTTTCTCTACAATGATTTGATGATGATTTCCAAGACTCAAATGTTTCAGTATTTTTTTTTCTTTTTTTTTGTCTAAAGCATCATTCTAAATAACTTGAGTACAGACCTATAAAAAACTTTCAGTGAAATCAAGACTGTATGAAGTGAGGCTAAAATATAAACCTATGAATGAATAGTTTAAATATTGCAAGATTTACTTAAGTGGTCCAAATAATAGCAGATCACAACAGAGCATAATATACTCTGCTGGTGAATTTTGATAGAGGAGAAAGTGCCTGGTCGACAAACCCCCAATTATATGGAGATATAAAATATTAAGAAGATACACAGATGTGCTAGTCACTTATGGCTAGGATACTGCTGTGGCTGGTCACCAAAGTACAAGAATCATGAATCATGCTAACTTTCATTTCAACAAAGCAAGAGAGGAAGGACCCTGGCATGGTGAGCAGGGCAGACGAGGGGAAAGAGTTGAATATTGTTCCAGTCAGTCAGATTTCTAATGGCGGATTCTCTGAAGGGAATAAAGGGGGAGATTGAAAGACTAAGACTTTTCTTTGAGTATGATTGAAATATAATTTTAGAAAAGAAAAAACACACTATTATTCTTAAGGCTGAGTGAATTTTCAAGCCTGGAAAAGACTCCAAAAGATTTATTAAATGGTTTGATTTTGGCTCTGGGAAAGGAAACATGCTAGAGTTATTGGCACACAAAAACTAGCTAAGAGTTTCTGGCAATGAATTATATGGGCCATTTCCACTTATTGTCATTGAGAATTATATAACCTACATTGCTAGTTCATACAATTTTTTAGAGAAATGTAATAATGCAGTAATATTTTATACCTTTAGATCTTATACTTATGGAATTAAGAATATCTTTTGAGCATGGATTTTGGATCCCAGACCTCTATGAGAATCTGACAAAAGCCATAGACTTCTCTTCATATACATTGAATTTTCACATGATTTAGGAGTTTACTAGAATTGGAGATCCCAAATCCTTGGGTTAGAGAGAAAATTAGCTCCATATGAATATAGACGTTTGTTCATTTAGTTTTAATCTGTTGTCCACAGTTTTACTATCTTGTCCTTTTATGAAGTTTATTTTATTGAGTGTGCAATAAAAATGGATGTTAGTTTCTAATGTTCCTGCATAAGTTTCCGTCATTTCTTGCCTGGACTACTCCAGTCATGTGACTACTGTCCACATCTGTGGCTCGCTCCAGTTTTTCTCCCCTAGTACAGCTAGAGTAATCTCTCTAACCCATCAGATGGTGCTCCTCTGTGCTCCTCTGCTTAGCATTCTTCGTCGGTTTCTTTTATCGTTAGGGTAGAGGTAAAATGCATTCGCCCCACTGGCCTCCCATCTCTCTAGTTTCCTCTTTGCGCTATTGCTTTGTGTTCTCTGCTGGTTCTACGAACTGACCTTGCTCTCCTCTGCCTCAGAGCTATCATGTGGTGTTCTCTTGGCCTGAAGGCTCTTCCCGTGTCTCTGCATCTATATATATCCCTTACCTATCTCAGCTTAAATATCAGTGCTCACAGGAGACTTTCAGGACCTACCTAGTGTGGTCAAATCAAGATGTAGACTATCCTAGCACTATACTCTTTCATAGCACTCATCATAGTTGCAATATTAAACTTTTACAACTTTAAAAATATACGATTATTTTATTAATATCAGATTCTTCCAATAGTCTTTAAGACCATCTTTACTTATCTTTGTATTCTGTTATCGTGGATTAATAATTGCCTGATGCATGATATAAATAACTATAAATAGTATAGGATAGAGAAATTACTTTGACCTAAAGTGGTTAAGGGAAAGCTGCACTGGGCAGTTTTGAACTAAATCTAAAAGATATTGTTAAATTTAGATAAAAAGTCATTGAACAGAGTTCCAGGCAGGAATTGAAATATAACTTTAAAAAAGAATTAGAATTGGTTAGTGTGGAGACAGATACACATTTTTTTGCATGAGCTTCTTGTTCATTTAAGGGGATGGTGGACTATAATAAGCGTAGGAAGTTGGGTTGGCACAAATTTAGTAAAACAGAATGCTTGTTGGCTTTGTGGCTATTGTTGCCATTGTGGTTTTCATGGTGGTTGTTAGCTTATTTTCTCAAACCGAAAAAATAAAAAGCAAAAAAACAAAAATATTAACATGACAAGTCATAGGTTTTTAGCTAATTGTAGCCATTGCCAAAGACCAGTGTTCCCAAATCATGTTCTTTCAAACATTTTCGTCATTGCTGTAATTCATCATTTTTCATGGTTTGGAAAACACTGGTTTAGAGGCATCCAGTTGGTGAAGCTACGTTGTAATTTAGGCAGTGATTTAGCCTTCAAATTTTGAGCCACACATATGTATGTTTCCTTTGCAATGAATGAATTTCACCCTATGCGAGTATTGGCTTGCTCTAATAAATTCTAAAGAACTATTAGATGGTTTATTTTTGGTAAGAGTGTTTTAATATTTAATAGCTTGCCTTAGCTATATTATAATATACCTGCCACGTTTCTTAGTCTTCGTGATACAAATATTTCTTTGCTAATAATCCCAAAAATAATTAAGCAATATTAAAAATACTGAATTCAAAGTATTTTAAAGTTAAATAATATTAAAATAATTATATAAAAATTAAACATCACAAAACCTAAGCAACATTAAAAATATTAAATTTAAAATACTATTTTAGTAAATTAGTCTTATATTTTCTCAATTATTACGAAACAATTATAGCTCTCAAATGCTTAGCTTTGTGTCAAAATTAAAGCCTTCATTTAAAACCAGTCTTCTCTTTTAGAAAAATTTTTCAAGCATATTTAAATTGTTTCTAGCAATTAAAAAGGCTCTAAAATGTGTTTCTCAATCTTACATAATTATTCCTTTGGAAGTCTCTATTTGTGTAAATTGGTTTAATGTCTTATTTATGCAATCAAGTAATATATTTTATTAAAATGGAGTACTTTTGTGTCACATCCAACCTTTGTGGCAATAAAAACCATGATTGGCAATAAGCCATGTTTTTTGAGTTTTGCATTAAGCGTGATCTCACACTTCCCATTGTTAAAGGGGACAGATGTACATGGGCTGCTTGACGACTTCTTCGTATGAGGACTAGATTACCATGCTCCATGTTTGTTTGCACAGAAATCTTTTCAAGGAAAGGGGTGTTTTTAGGTCATTTATAGTTACCAGCTGCTGGAAATAATCATCACATAATAGTAAACTTGGAATGTGAATTGTGATGCCTTCTTTTTATAATGAAGTCTGTTCTGCCGGCTGGGTGCATGATTGATTAAAGACTGACGATTGGTTGTCACAAGGAAAGGAGGAAGGGCTCATTTCCCAATGGTACAGGAATTTAAGCAAGAGCCTAGATCTACAAGACCAGATAGTCGCCAGACTGGAAAAATTGTTCACCCAAGTTGAGACTTGATTTAAAAGTTCTGGCCCATTCCAAAGGCACCCATTTCATTCTGAGCTCCCTAGGATAGTTTTCTTAGTATCATTTGGAAGTTGCCAGGTTGACTGTGGAATTTTCCCTCTACTTAATGGAAATTTCTGGGCCTTTCCAGGTATGCTGTAGTCCAAAAGTGAGCTCTAGCTCTTCTTACCCTGAGGGCATTTATAGGAAGCTTCAGCTCCCAAAGTGATCAGCTGATTAACCCTTCGAAATTTTTTAAGAAGGCACTGTCACTGCTACAAATAGCGTGGGAGACCGGGGCCGACCTGCGTTTAAAATTACTCGGCCAATTATTTGCTTATGTAACTGACTTCAAGCAAATAATTAACCACTTGGTACCTCAGTTTTTATAAAATGGGAATAATGTTTCATAGACTTGTGAGAATCAAATAAAATAGTTAACGTGAAGCTTTTAGCACAGTACTGGATAGTAAATGCTGTGTATAAACTAGCTCGTTAATTTACTGAGTATATGTTTTTGTGTGTATCTCATAGGATATTCTGTTCTCCTGTAGGAAGTGTTAATGATTCTAGTCCTATCTGATAGTTTTGTTTTTTTCTTTTTCAAAAGCTTATATTTTCTAAACAGTAATGGAATTTCGAGTAGAATCACTTACCTTGACACTTGACGTATTGCCTCATTTTTCATGGTTATTATAGGCTATGCATTCCTTCTCTTTCAAGAAGAGAGCTCAGTTCAGGCACTAATTGATGCTTGTATTGAAGAAGATGGAAAACTCTATCTGTGTGTTTCCAGCCCTACCATCAAAGACAAACCAGTAAGTAATACTACCGACTCTAAGCTACAACTGCAAGTTTTCCAAAACTGTTATGAAATTATTGTTACTGGGGGAAAAAAATTAAACCACCATGTTAAAAATTCAGTTTTTTAAAATTTTGGATAATTTATAGTCTCTAGATAAATAATAAGAATAATTTGTTTCCAAATCCAACTATTCAGAATTTTAAATAATGAGAGGACCACTGCTCGCTGGCACAAAA
This sequence comes from Pteropus medius, assembly GCF_902729225.1. Classification (NCBI taxonomy): domain Eukaryota; kingdom Metazoa; phylum Chordata; class Mammalia; order Chiroptera; family Pteropodidae; genus Pteropus; species Pteropus medius. The sequence goes on along the minus strand of NW_024349804.1, from coordinate 7,709,502 downwards.
CAGCAGAAGCTGTATAGGGAATAAGACCCAATAAAGTAATGTTCTTGTTTTCATAGGTTCAGATCCGTCCTTGGAATTTAAGTGATAGTGATTTCGTGATGGATGGTTCTCAGCCTCTGGATCCTCGAAAAACAATTTTTGTTGGAGGTGTTCCTAGGCCATTAAGAGCTGGTAAGTAGAATGGTAACAAATTGTGTTTAAAAAAATTTAAGTATGAATTAATTCAGGAAACATTGGTAGCTGTTGTGTACGTGGCAGTACTGGGCAGGCACGGGACAGGCCCTCATGCTCTGCTCCAGGAGTTGCTAACTGCAGGATTCTGAGACGAATTCTGAAGATCGTTCTCGAAGCCGTCAGGTAACTGGAGAATTGGACACTCATCTATTGATATTAATAGCTCACTCCAAACAGACTGTGTAAGGAGAATCTAGTCGAATACTTCTGACTTCTTAAGTGTTACTCTCTGAGATATGAGAATTTTTTGGTGTATTTATTTTATGTGGGTTGATTCTGGTATTTGAAGGAGAAATATGGGATTTTTTTTTTTTAATAGCACTTTAGATAAGTGAGTGATAAACTTCTGTTCATCAGTAACCAGGAACCAGAGATATACTGGAAGATGTCATAGAGGAACATAATTATAGATGTAAATACCCACTATACAGGCAAGTTTTATGATACCCTATACCCTGTGAAGCGTATCGGTGCCTGCCATCACTGAGAACATCCTCTCCAGTATGGGAGATGCAGGTTCACACTATTCACATAAGTAAATACTTACAGAACATAACTGCTACAAAGAAAGACTGTAGGGAGTGGAAGAGCATCTGACAAGGGAATGCACTATAGTCTGACATTTGGAAGATACTCGTATTCGAGCTGACATTAAAGATTGAACAGAAGGAGTAGTTTTGGGGTGGTAGGAAGGGTTGCGAGGGTTTTCAAATAAAGGGAAAAGCATGTTCACAAGTCTTCCGTGGGAGGAAGCAGAATGTGTTTGAGGGACAGGAAGAAGACCAGAGTGGCCGACTAGGAGTATAGGGAGTGAGGGGAGAGACACAGGAAGACACTGAAAAAATAAACAGGAGTCAGGTCATACAGGTCTAGTAGGCTGATTTGGTATCTATCCTCAGAAACGGGAAACCGACGAAGAGTTTTTGATCGAAGGACAGACATGATTACATTAGTATTCTTGAAAGATCAATCTAGCTCACGACTCCTGGAGGGCAGAGCTAGTTGGAGCGTGGATATTCATAGACCAATTTAGTTGCTTAATATTCCAGTCCAGGAGACAGATAACTTGGGTTAGTGGCAGTGGTGTTCTGAGAAAGCCACGTGCAGGCCTCCCAAAGAGACATTTCAGCTGAGTCACTGGTATCTGATGCAGGTGTCTCGCTGCCTTTCCAAAGTTTTCTTTGCGCTACTTCTCTTTTACAAAACACTTACATTAGTACCTGTTTTAGTTAACTGAAAGAAACCCAAAGAGGATTTTTGCTCTTAAATTTTGCTAACCTTTACGAAAGGTTTCATAGGAACCCTCTACTTTCAGATAGCGGGAGAAACCTATGTGTGTGTAATTTTTTTTTTTTAAGAGACTCACACTTGCTCTTTTGCAAATAGATTTGGGTGGGGATGAGAGATGGGAATCAGAAGCAAAGAAATAAGGCTATTGCCATGATGCAGATGAAAAGTAATGATAGTTTGGAACAGGATGTTAGTGATGGAGATGAGGTGATTTGATTCTAGATATGTCTTGAAAATCAGGTTCAAAGGATTGAATGTGCAGTGGGGGAAGAGAAAATAGGGAGGATGAAGCCAGGGGTCCCCACTTGGCAACTTCATCCTTTCCGTTGCTTATTAACTGAATCAGCAAAAATTCACCGGGCAGGTGTAATGGGATGCTGGAAGATCAGGAAGGCCTCCCTGAACACACTGCGTGTTAACATGTCTGGGAAATAGCGATGAGTCCAGTAGGCAGTTGCATAGATGAGTCTATCTTGATTCGGGGGGTGAGGAGGGAAGCCCAGACTCAAGAAATTTAGGAGCTGAAAACAGATGGTATTTAAAGCTATGACACAGCATGATGTCACCAAAGCCACAAGTGTAGAGAGAAGCCCAAGGACTGGAAGCTAAGGTACTCGGACATTGAAAAGTCAAGGAGTTGAGGAGGACTAGCAAGGAAGACTAGGAAGGAATTACAGTCTTCCTTCAGGAAGGCAGAAGGAGAATCCTGCAGTAATGTATCCTGGGAGCCAGGTGGATAAAAGATTTCAAGGAGGAGGAGGAGATTAACTATGTTCAGTACTGCTTACAGGTAGATCGGCCATTATACTTGGCAGTTGGGAGGGTCACCTTGACCTGAGCAATTGAAGTGGAGTTATGGGGTAAAAGTCTGGTTATGAAGGGTTGAACAAAGTATGGGAAGAGAGGGATTGAGGAATATAGGAGAAATTTTTGTTATTGGTTTTGCTATAAACAGAACAGAAATGAAGCAGTCACTGAGAGAAACAGTTAAGAGATTTTTTTTTTTTTAAGATGGGACAAATTATAGCATACTTGGAAAGGATCCAGGATAGAGAGAAAAAGTGATGGTACAGAAAGTTAGGAGACTTGCCAATCTGATTCTTCTGTAGTGAGAGCAAGTGAGATCTAGTGTACAGGTGAGAGGGTAGGATTTAGAAAAGAGCATGAAACTCTTTATCTTATTGACTTAATTTTTTTTAAAGTTGTTCTGTGTTCTCTCATGTTTGATGTGAACTTCTCTTCCTTTTGAAGTGGAACTTGCTATGATCATGGACCGGCTGTATGGTGGGGTTTGTTACGCAGGAATTGATACAGATCCTGAGCTAAAATACCCAAAAGGTGCTGGTCGAGTTGCTTTCTCCAATCAACAGAGCTACATTGCTGCCATTAGTGCTCGATTCGTCCAGCTCCAGCATGGTGATATTGATAAACGTGTAAGTGGCAATTGGGAAATCACTTATCTCCTGTAGTAAGTTCTGATCAAAGCTCACTACCCTATGAATTATTAAATAATTCAAACACCGAATAACTCTTAAAGGTATATGTTATATCAAAATACCTCTGAAATGTAAAATTCTTGAATGTGCTTTAAACTTTAGGTATAATATTGAAAATATAAATGTCATTTTAAGGCATGTCAGAAATTTTATCCGCCAATAAGGCTTAATATCCTTCTATAACCATGGGGGCAGAGCTTGTTTGGAGAGTCTGGACACTCTGGAGCCAGACTGCCTGGGGTCCCCTTTCCACCATTTGCTCAGTCTGGGCAAATTAACTCCCTTTGTGCCTCTTTTTTCTCATTTATAAAATGGAAAACAATAATAAATATCTCCCTTACAGTTATTCCGAGGATTAAATAAATTCACATATGCAGAAGCACTTAGAACAGAGCTTGCTACTAAGTGCATTTACATTTTATTTACTTTTTATTTGTTGTAAAATCTAAAATAAAAATATATTGTGTATATTTCCCTGAATATACACAATAAGTATGCAAAATAATTGTCCTAAACTTTAAAACACTCTTTAATAGCATTGCTTAGGTCATCACAATGAGAACTTTTAGGAAGTCCTGTGAATGCTAACTGAAAGCCACCCCACTGAATAATTTTTAGTACTGATTATGATATAAAATAGAGGAAAGGAATGAACAAAACTCAGTTATTTTACAAATTACTTTATACTAAAATCTGTGATTCGTTCTATACAAACTTAAGCAGTATGCTAAAATAATCATGTCTACATTTATAGTACAGATGAGATGTACTAACAATACAAGGTAAATTAACTTTTTTATATCCAAATTAGTAGATATAGCTTAAGTGGCTTCTTATTTCTCTAGTGTAACAGTGTCTTGAAGCTTCTTCTCTGAGGCCGTATGTACAATAAAAGACTATTTTGGGGTCAGGTGAGCTGGTTAACTAATGCTGTTTGACCAGACCATGGACTCTATAAGTGTCACCAATTTCATTGTCAAATCATCCCATTTTGAAAAGTACAGCATAGGTTCAGTTCATACATGCACAGTTCATAGTGGCTTTTTTGTTTACATTGTTACTTAGAATATTGAGAAAAAAAGTAAGAGAAGGGGCTGTAGTTTTACTCAGACATGCACATGAAATTTTTTGAAATGGTTTAACCTTAGAGTTTCTCTAATCCAGTGGCTTTCAGTTGTGGCTGCACATTAAATTCACCTGGAAACTTCAGACAACCTTGACCAGTGAGTCCCACCCAGATTCTGCTGTGATTGGTCTGGGGTGCGACCAAGGGCCCTGGGTGATTCTAATCGGCCATGGCCATGCTGTAACCCACTAATCTAGTGTAAGCCCTGTTTTTGCAGAGAAGTGATACAGTCATAAGGAAATTATTTACGTTGTATATAACTGTAGTTGTTAATATGCTGAAGCAGAGGGAAAAGATTGTTTCAGTGTCGTACCTCATACCACTTTGTTTCCAAAATAATAGTGAAGGACCAATTATTTGGGGCAGACTATTCTTAAAGAGCAACTTCAATGCAGAGCAAGTAAATTGAGAAACGCATGCCTTCTTAAAAAGGCATTGAAATATCTGAGAAAAGTTTATTTTTTAAGATGCGTGCTACTAAGATATGGAAAATAAGAATAGGTGAAGAGTTAATGAAACTTTTTACACATACAAGGTTTAATTGTTAGTGATTATAATTAATTAGAAATAGATTTTGATTATACTCTAAAATCACAAATCAGCGTCAGTGTGCTGTTTTCTTTCTTTGATGTCTATGATTTTGAGTCAAGTAGATTAGCTTCATAAAATATCTAGAATTTAAAAAATGCAAATAATTGAAATCCTTGCATTTGTGAAATTTTATTCAGTAGTTTTACAGGAAGTGACTCCTGAGTACCTACCTGCACCTAGCATTTTATGAGTCATTATGAAGTAAACAGCACAGAAACCATCTTCAGGTTGCTTAAAACCCATGGCAAGAAATAACTGTGAGAAAGAAACCCAGAAAGCATATGTAAATGTACTACACTTCAGGTCTTCACAGTGGGATTTTGACTTAATGGTTTACAAATTCACAGAAGTCTAGACATGTCCTCGGGAACATTTTCTGCACTTCTGGTGCTGTACCAGAGATTGACAAGCAGCTTATGACCGTCACCTGCAGTAGAGAAGAGCTTCCATAATCAGTGGCTATTAGGGTTATGCCCCATCTTACAGGTGGTATTGCAATGAGGAAAAAGGATGTAAAACCCATTTGTCTCCATGACTACTTGATACCCTTTTACTTTTTTACTCGGTTACTCCTACCAATGAAAATATTAACATACGAAGCTTTTCAGATTGTTACTTTAAGAAAAGCAAAGATGGGATGTTTTACAAATCAATTAGATTTTTACAGTTTTTAAAAGTTAAATTTTAAAAGTATTATACTGGAAAATATAATATATACCATTAAGTTTATAGTCCTCTGAAGAGTACAATACCAAAACTACCATAGTTACCACACTAAGTGCTCATTTAATCACATGATCAATTATAGACATGAAACATGAAAAGATCATTAGTGCGAGAGCAAAACGATTTTATTTTTTTAACCCACTATGGTAAAGCGGTTGCCCTGGGAAACCGCCTGCTGTCCCGACGTTTAGTGCTGCTCCTGTTCTCTAGAACACTGTGATCTCTGAAGCCAACTGAATGAGACACTTTCTCTTTTCCAGGTGGAGGTGAAGCCATATGTGCTAGATGACCAGATGTGTGATGAGTGCCAGGGCGCGCGCTGTGGTGGAAAATTTGCCCCCTTTTTTTGTGCCAACGTCACTTGCCTGCAGTATTACTGTGAGTTCTGTTGGGCAAACATCCACTCGCGTGCAGGACGTGAGTTCCATAAGCCATTGGTAAAGGAAGGTGCCGATCGCCCACGTCAGATCCACTTCCGCTGGAACTAGGAATAGCGAAGCGGCCTCCGGTGAACACGGAAAGGAAGGGTGCATGTGGCTTACTGTGTCTGAGGACACTGACGTGCAGAAGAGATGAGTGCTTTCTTCTGCTTTCACCCCGGCTATCAACACATGCATCTCTATCAGCAGCCAAAACACTACAAGCCTCTTGTTTTTCACCAAAACCCTACATCTCAGGCTTACTAATTTTTGTGATATTTTCATGTTAAAATAAAATGTTTTTTTGTATTTTCTCCAAGTTATTTTTATATGTAAAGTTAAAATTAGATATGAGAATGTTTTGCGTAGGGGCAAACAGTCTGCTGCTATATAGTGGGTGAAGCGTGCACTTATTTCTAAACGTGGGTTTTTAACTTCAAGATCTGCCCCAGTAATTTACCAAAGGTAGCAAAATAATAGTGAAGATGGAATATGTCTGCTACAAATGCTTATTTTTATTGTTGCTATTTTCAGTGTATACATAAACTAAAATTAGGGTTGATTTTTTTTGCTCTCCATTTTGACTTGCAAGAAATAATACCTCAAGATAATCTGATTTATTAGCTATTTTTAAACATTTTTAATCACAAGCTGTATTAGCTTTGCTGCTATATAGGTGTTATGTGTAAATGCCACCTATTAATACGGGATTGAAAACGTTAGAGACACACTGCATTGCAGATGAAATGCAGGCAGCACAATATGGCCTAAACTGCCATAGTTTTAGAATGTGAAAAAAATGCATGTTTACTTACCTGTATACACCATATGCATGCACTAGAATTATTAACTAACAAGAGGTGAGGTATTGCAAATGTTCAAAAAAAGCTCTCTTGAATCTAGGTAGCATGAACAAATTATAAAATTTGTTTAAAAAAGCAAACTTGCATGCATTATTGTGACTTCAAGTTTAAAAAATGTCCTACATGTGTACAATATGCAAATTAGTTTTAGATTAGAGCGTGCAGCCATTTTGTGATCTGGTCAGTAGTGGAATTCGATTTTATGCAGACTGGATGTAATATTTGTAATCCCTGTGCAATTCTGTGATGTGCGGTTCTAACTCCTGTGATGTAGTATAGATAAAAGATTGAATAAAAGAAAAATCCTAGAATTTTAAAGAAAGTTGATTTTAGCCCCTTTGATAGTTCATGGTTAAGACATCCTTTATAAACCAAAGATGGCCAGCACACTGCTAACCAGTCACCAAATGTCAGACCTACAAGAAGCCCATATTTAAACAAACAAACTTTATAGAAGAATGCAAAACTTTAGTAAACCTAAGTAAAGTCAAAATGGAGATGGGGAAATATACAGATGGCTAGTTGCATAAAATTCAATTTTACCTTAAAGACAATGGTGAAATCTGGCTTGAACTTGCTTACGTGTTTGACTTACGTATATTGGGGTCTTCTGTCTTAACTGGGGTCACTGTTGCATGGAACATTGTTGTTCTTAACGGTTAAGAATTACTTTTTTTTTAAATTTTGATGAAGGAATTTTGGTAATGACTTTGCTTGCAGTTTTGGGGAAATGACATGGAAACATGCAATAGTTAATGAATTTCTCTTGGTACCGAACACTATTAGAATATCGTTAGTGATATTTTTTCTCTTTAGAGCATTTTTAATGCAACTAGTCCCTATATTTTAATGTAAGAGTTACTCTGCAATCTAAGCAAAGCACCCAACAATGGTAAATGTTTTTTTAAAAAAATGCAGAACTAAGATTCTTGACTCTAAAGAGAGAAAATTACAAGGGTGTTGTCTCCGAGCAGCCCCTTGGGACAATCCTTCACGTGAGCAAAGTGTTGATCTTAACATTGGTTGTCTCTGGTGTGCTTTTTGTACTGTAAAAATATGTGGTTCATGTCTAACTCTGCTGTTTTATTGTGGTTGTGGTTCAAGTTTTTAATGTTTAAAGTTGATGCTGTTTTCAGAAGAGCTTTTTACTAATTTATTTGTCGATGTTCCCTATTTGTTACTTAACCATGATCCTCCAGATTTTTGGAGTATTCTTTTCTAACCTTAACCCTGCCAACCTTGATCCATTTGACATTTGTTATGCACTATTTTTATATCTCTATGAGAGATTTTTCCAACAGTCAGCTATTTTATGGCACACTTTTTTTGACTGATGACATCTCCTTTGCTATACCTCAATTTTTGGAATTTAGAAAAGAAATCAGTAGTTTTGCAATGTTAATTATTTAGATATTTAATTTCGCAGATTTTTAAACTTTATTTTCATAATTTCTGCTTAATGTTTAAAATTGAAGAACCTTTTCATGTATTAAATAATGAACACTAAAATAAATTATATGATGAAAATAATTGGAGATGTTGAAAATCTCTTTCCCTTCTTAAACAGATAAATATCGGGAATGAAGGGAAATGTAATAAAACACCCTTTTAGCCACGGGTAAACATGACAGAAATGTATGGTTTGTTTTACCTTCATTTCTGTTAGAATTAAAGCTTGTTAGTCTAATATTTCGTTCCTTCCCCACCTGTCCCCTACCTCTTTTTT
>NW_024349804.1:7682584-7700962 GCF_902729225.1 Pteropus medius | reverse complement strand
TTTTTTTAATTTACAGATCATATTTATTTTACTATTTTTGTAGAAAATTATTAATTTTGATTGTATTTTTGTATTTTCAAAGCTTCTTCACTTGTGTTCTCTAAATGTTCTTATTGCTGCCCAAAAGTATGACTGTGGAGGAAAAAAAAAATACTTTAAAAATCCACACTTTTTGTTAAGAAGGAAACATTTAGCATTTATATATTTGTGTATGGAAAACACTTGATATTTTATCCCTGTTGCATCTGGCTGCACAGAGCCTCTCCTCAAAGATGCTACAAAACTTGAATATAACACATTTTGGAAGGCTGACTAACCTCGATTCTGTGTTGTGATGTGCAATACTGTTTCTAATGTTTGTATAAAAAAAATAACAGTGTAAACCTTTTTAATGCAAATTTATTTTTTTCATTGCATATTTTGCAGATTTTATCCACAGTGTCATTTTTTACTGTCAGAAAAGATACCCCTTTTGTCATTGCAACTATTTTTTAAATCCAGAAATCTTTGTACTGATGTAAATGATTGTAGTTATTTTGGATAGTGTTTTGCTAACAAAAGGAGAGACTTTTTTCATGCATATTTCTATTTTGTTTTTTTGGGTTTTATTTTATTTTAATAGTAGTAAAATACTTGGAATAATTTTTCATATTGTCATTAATATTATTTTGTATTTTTATGTGGAAATATATAATTTTATGACACTAATTGCTAAAGTTTATTTTATGTTGAATTATTTTTGGAGCTGAAATCTTTGTAATATTAAAGCAACTAGTTTCTAATTCCCAGTTTCTGTATAGAATCGCACAAGTGGTTTATGGAGTGTTTGGATTGTAATTATAAATGGTTCTTTGATATGCAAATTAATATTTTCAGTTGATTTTATTTTATATTCCTAATGGGGTGTTAAAGCTGTTTTTTATTTTTTTCTAAATAAAAAGAGAACCCATGCTTTTATGGACACTAGGTAAACGCCTTCAGCTTGAATTTTTTGGTTAAAATATTTTAGTTTATTTTATTGTTATCTTCCAGGTGTCTAAATCTCCAGTCTGTCTGTTGTACTGGTAATTTAACTCTGTAATGGAATAGTTTGCTGCCAACTATTTATATTAAGTAATTTTTAAATATTTGTAATATTGTTGACTGACTAATAAACTATTAAGTTATTGGCATAGTTGTGGAATCTTATTCATCAGTTCAAACCTATCGAAATGTCCATCAACACCAGTAAAATCTTATAAAGAGACTTTAGCAACGTGGATATATTATGAAGGGCAGGTCAACTCTCTACTTTTAGCGTAGGTATTGGGAGGGAATTGTGGAGACCATCTAGTCCAGTATTTCAGCCCAAAAGACCCTTTCTTTCAGTTCTCCCCACGCTCACCCTCAGCCCCCACATGCTTGCTATAGAAATTTTGGTGTAACAAGTCATTATAGATAATGTTCCCATATCTCAATCGATGCTACGTTAAAAAAAAAAAAAAGAAAAGAAAAACCGTTGACCATTTGCTAAACGCGCAATTTCCGTAATACTTCCTCAGATCCCTTCTAGTTGAAAACCACTTCTAATGTTTCTACTTGTTCTCTGCTCAATCTATGAGTTCTTCAGTGACCACATCATCAGAGAGAAAGAAGAGGTACAGCATAAGCAACCTGGGATCCAGCATCCCCATCTCGACTGTAACTAGAACAGCTCTACTTCTAACTTTAACAAAGTTAAAAATTGGTGTGCAAGCATGGAGTGGCAGAAGGAAGATTCCATTGCTTTTTAAGAAAATATTAAAGAATTACTGATCATTACCAAGTTTTTTGTTTTACCTATGAGGACGTAGGTATCCTAGAGAGGGTAAAACTTAATATTTCCTTATATTCTACAAGACATCACCCAAACTCCTTAAATGGCCTAACTGGACATTTTCAGCCCCTCACGTCCTGCCACTATTACTTGGGTCCTCCAAGCAAATCCTGCATCTTTACGCATCTATATCAGCACATGCTGCCGTTTTTCTAGTTAGAATCTCATTTCTCTGCCCAACAAGTCCATGCCACCCCTAACAAAAACCAAGAGCCACTTCCCTCTGCATTCTGGCTTATCTTTAAGTCTTAGCAGGAATTTCACATTGGCCGGACAATTTCCCCTGCTGCTGGCATAAAGATTATCTATCTTCCTATGCTCTCCTATCCCTTTGTTATTTAAGAAAAGAATAAACTTCGAATACTAAGTGTTGGACAACAACCATATGACACCCTTGGTTTCCAGGCCATTTCATTTTTTACCTTGTAGGTAAAAAATCAGGTTAACTCAAATTCAATGTAATCTACTATAAAAGATAAAATGTGCTATATTGATTGCATATCAGTGTAATTGGAATGACTTTCTGGTGAAAGGATTTAATTTGTTCAAAATGATTTTACTTGATAAAGAATTCATATAAGAGTTAGCATTTGACTTGAATTTTTACATGAGCAAAGAATTAAAAGAACTCAAGGTTTAGAACAAAAACTGTTTCTGAAAGAATTAGTCAAAGATCTATGTCACCAAAAAGAAGGGATAACAATATATCCAGGAAACAGGAAGATGTGTGATGTTATGATTTATAATAAAAAATACATATTTAATCTCTGTCCCTGTTTCTGGCACAGAGTTCCTAAAATCCTGGGAATTTCCTAAACGATGAGAGCGACAAAGGTATCTTGATAGAAATTTGTAACAAACTCCTTTGAACCACACCTGAGTTTATACATTAGTGAGGTGAGTTTTGGGAAGCACCTAAGAAAGGGGACTCGTTTCCAGGTGATTAGACGGTTGGAACTTACAGCCCCCCACCAACCAAAACCGCTGACCTCCAGGGAGGAGCAGGAAGCTAGAGATGGAATCAGCCTCCAATGGCCAATGATTTCCTCAATCACACCTATGTAATGACATCTCCATAAAAACCTAAAAGGACAGAGAGTTCAAAGAGGTATCAGATTGATCACGAGCATACACACCCAGAGGGAACATGGAAGCTCTGTGCCCCTTCCCCCCATACTGTGTCCTCTGCATCTCTTTCATCTGGCTGTGCTTGAGTTATATCTTTTTATAGTAAACCGGTCATCTAGTAAGTGGAATGAATGTTTCTCTGAGTTGTGTGAGCCGCTCTAGCAAATTACTTGAACCCATGGAGGGAGACATTGGAATCTACAATCTATAGCCAGTTGGTCAGAAGCACAGGTGACAACCTGGATTTGTGATTGGCATCTGAAGTGGGGAAGGGAATAAAACAGTCTTGCAGGACTGAGCCCTTCACTTGTGGAATCCGATGCTGTTTTCCTAGTAAGTGTCAGAATTGAGCTGAATTGTAGGACAACCAGCTGGTGGGAGAGAATGGCCTTCTGATGTGGAAAAAAACACATAGCATAACTGGCGTTAGAATCATGGGATACGCGATCCCAGCCTAATGTATAGTGAGGAGATAAAACGTTTAAAAAAAAAAAAACAAAAAAAAAAAACAAAAGCACGATTAACAAATAAGCCCAAAATAGTAGAGACATAATTTAAAACTACATCGTTAAGATAATACTAAAACTCAAGCTAATTTAAGCAAAAACAAAGAAAAATCTGGATGAACATTTGTAATGATGACAAAAGCTTTGGAGTGAAGGAAGATAGTTTACACATGTTGATTAACTTATTGTAAATGCTAAATTATTTTTCAAATTGGCATTTAATATGTATACATTTTAAAAAGTCAAATACAGAAATCATGAAAAAAGTAAAATCCTGCCCCATCCCCTTTTCTTCCTCAATTCTCAATCTTGAGAGGCAAGCACTTAGAACTCATGTTAACATTTCTGCATTATCATGTTATTTACCTCTTTGTACCTAAAGAGCATGCTTACATTGTTCTTTGTCTAAGATTTTGTTCTCTTAAAATGTGCATATTTTGTTTCCAGACACACCCCAAACATGTACCTCACACACGCACTCAAACCACGGTGTTTATTTGGTGAATAATTCGTCACTCTGATGACGATTACTTGTGCAGTTATCTGCAGGTATTTATACCTCACAAAAATATTTATTTTTAAATAAACAAGAGGACTACTGATGTCGAATATCTTTTCATGTGCTTCTTGGCCATTCCATATTTTCTTTCGTGAAGTGTCTGCTTAAGTCTTGTGTCTAGTTTTCTTCTTGTTGTTCTTGTTTTTAAACCTAGGCTGTCTTATTAAGTCATGAGAGTTCTTTATATGTTCTGAATAGAAGCCCTTTGTTGAATATATGTTTAGCAAAAAATTTCTCCCAGTTTGTGACTTGCCTTCTTGTGTTTTCAACTGTATCTTTCAAAGAGCAACTATTTTAAATCTTAGAGTTTTCTCTTAGAGTTTTTTTTTTTTCTACTAGAGTTTTTGTTTTTGGTGATTCGTTCAAGAAATCTTTGCTTCATCCAATGATGCAAAGGTTTTCTCTGATGCTGTCTTGTAGAGTTTAATTGTTTTAGCTCTTACATTTAGGTCTATGATCAATTTAAGTTATTTTGATGTATGTTGGGAAGTAAAGTTAAAGGTTAATATTTTTTTTTTCATACAGATATCCAGTTAGTCCAGTACTATTTGTTGAAAAGACTATCTTTTCCTATTGAGTTACCTTGGCATCGTTGTCAAAAATAAATCGATCGTAGAAGCAGGAGTCTATTGTGGACTCTCTCTCTGGTCCATTGATCTGTCTACCCTCACGTCGATATCATCCAGGCTGGATTACGGTTTGGCTTGCATTTGCCGAAGAACAGCTGCCCAGGCCACTTGCTGTTTAACAACTGCTTCAGATTCTATAGTAGCCCTCGATCTACCTGAACCCTTCCGTCTGATAGGTCTTTCAGACCAACCAAGAACAGCGGAGCTGAAAAAAAATGTGTGGAAGGAGCTCAACACTTCGAAGCAATAGTCATGCCAGCAAAAGCTGTAAGCCTGCAGTCAGTTCTGAGGAAGCAATAGCTGTGCAGGATGCTAAATTCAGGGGTTAATAAACAAGGCTGTCCAACCACTTCTGGGGTAGAGCTCAAGACCATGCTATATACATTAATAAAGACCATACATTTAATCAAGCCTGCAGTATTTTTTAAGAGAGTCTCAGAATAAAATTATATTGCAGCTCAACTTGAAAATATTTATCACGCATTACTAGTAGATATTAAAGATTACATAGATTAGATGATAGATTAGATGATAGATTAGATAGATAGATGATAGATAGATAGATAGATAGATAGATAGATAGATAGATAGATAGATAGATAGATGACGGATGGATGGATGGGTAGATAAATGTAGATGATAGACAGACAGAAATGAATATTAAAAAGAAAAGGTTTGTGGTCAATTCTAGTAGCACACCGATAATTGCAATAACATGTTAAAGGTAGGGTGAGATGTTTGAAATGGGCCCCAAAAGCACAGAGCAAGGTAAGTAGCCCAATCTAATGATTTCAATAATTTTTCCTAGAAGAGATTAAAACTGAGATTAGGCATAAAGGACATGTATGACTTAATCACAAGAAAAGAGATAATACGAGGATTTCAGGGAGAGGTAAGAGTCTTAGCAAAGCGCTCAAAACAGCCTACTGTGTGCATCTCTAGGGGCCAAACTGCAAAAACAGGCATGGCAGAGGATGAGGCTGGAGGTCTAACTGTGCCAGATTATGGGAGTTTTCAAGACCCAACTCCATCACCATCTCCTCCAGAAAGCCTCCATTTAATCAGCTTCCTCTCCACCCCACACCCTCTCGAGCTGGGGTCTACCATTTTCTCCTCTTTCGACGCTCCCTGCTTTGCGTTCTCTTAGTGCTCACATCCTGGCCTGTGTCTGCATCTCTCCGGTGAGACCTCCGTGGGAAGCAATGAGGGCTGTATTCCCAGCATCTAGGACAGTGCCCAGATCCGACAGAATCATGAGACGTGTCTACTGCCATGGTGCTGATTTATTTTGTTAGAAAAGCAACGATGTAATAAATATATGTCCACTTGCTATATTCCAGGAAATTATCAGAACAAGTTTGAGGAAGGAGTTAGCAGGTGTTAGGAAGAGAAGTTAGGAGACATGAATTCTAACCCTAGTTCTACCCCCTTATTTTATTCTTTTGGGCCTCCTGTCATCTGCTTGTGTAAGACTGAAGAAGAAATTGCGTTATATCAGCACCTGGATATCACACAGCAAATGGCAGGCATGTGGTTGCAACATCAAGATACAGATAGTATAAGGTAATTTCTGGGGGCTCTGCCTCTGAATAAGCCCTGTTACAATTCAAAAGATTAGAATTCTTTACAGCTATGGATACCAGCTTCAACAATAACTGAAATGTAAATGTAGGCTTCTATGAACATATCGAACAACACGTTTGCCTCATTTAAAATTTTCACTAAATTTTAATCACAAACAATAGGCACCTGCGATTTTCAAATATATACCTTTGAATGCTTTACAATGTTTTAAGGCACATTTGAAAAGTATTTTCTACCAGACAGTGAAGTTGGATTTTGTGCCTATCTATTCATCCAATTACCTCTAAACTGAGTACTTACCAAGTAAGGCAAATCATCAGTTGAGTTAGATATTGTTAGCAATATAACTGTAATAGCTTTCCAGAGACAGATAGATAGACACACATAGATGATAGATAGATAGATAGATAGATAGATAGATAGATAGATAGATAGATAGATAATAGATAGTAGATAGATAGATAGATAGATAGATAGATAGATAGATAGATAGATAGATAGATTTAGGAGATTTATTATGGAAATTGGCTAGGTGATTATGGAGGCTGACACATGCCACAATCTATCTGCAAGCTGCAGAACCAGGAAAGCCGGTGTTATAATTTAGTCTGAATTTGAAGTCTCGAGAACCAGGAGCTCCAATGTCCAAGAGCAGGAGAAAATGGACGTGTGAGCGCTACAGGCATTTCTCCTACAGGGTGACTTTTCCTAATCCGAACTAGATGCAACATGGTATATTAATACGGGGAACTGGTTTGCCTTAGGCAAGCTGCTGTTGGTTACAGTGCGGTAGGGCAGTTTAGTCATAAAGGACAATGCTGTTTCGTGGGCCGCCCAGTAGTTGTCTTCTTTGGATGCCGCTTGTCTTCTCAAGACCATGCCCGGCTCTGTCCTCCTCAAGGCCTTTGCATTAGCCGTTCCCTCTGCCTGAATGCTCTTCCCCGGGTCTCTTCTTGGTCTTCTGTTCCCAGCTCCCACAAAGCCTCCTGCACCCGCACGACCTGAAGTGAGTCCCTCTTTTTCGCCTCCATCTCGGTGTCGTACCTCGTCCTCGGACGCCAGCTCACACACTCCTGTCCTCACCGCTAATCCCAGCCATCGCTTGGGTGACCAAGTCCACGCAGGGTTTGCCTTGCTTCAGACGGACAGTGCCTCCACTCACGAGCTCGCTGTCCTGCCCTCGCGTTTTGCCCAAGGTCGTCTCCGATGCCTGTGACGGCCTGCTCCACACTCATCCATGAGAAACACAGGCGCGGGGCCACCTCCAGGTAGGGAATGGAGACTAGAGACGACGCTTAAGCGCTTCTCCCTGGCACCCCTCTGCTGGAAAATGCTGAGGCCCTTTTTGTTTGCTTCTCGGGACCACTGAGCTAGAGGGATCAAATGCGAGTTTTTCGCTGCAGTCGCCAGCTCTCAAGCCTTATATTGACTTCGCTTCTTCCCTTATTTATTCTCTCTAGTCTTTCACTCCTGCGCCGGACTATCACTTCCAAAATACACAGCAATTCTTGGACTCCGCCTCTGGCTTAATCTGGATAAGACATGCCCTGACTTCATTGGAACCAGTAAGTCAGAGGGGAAGGGAGCCCGTTGATGGGTCCCTAACAGTCTGCCTCTTCCGTCACAGAGCAGAGGGATAAGGGTGCGTCTGGGAGGGGGGCAAATGGAAGAAGAAAAACTTCCCGTAGGTTTGCTACCTCCTGTCTCAGGACCAAATAAATAGGTTTCGTTCAACGTGACTTGCTTTTCTCATGCCAATCTCTACCTCAGTGACAAAGGCTGCCGCGTGCCCACCTAGTTCAGGCAGAAAGAGCTGTCATTCAAGATGAGGTCGCTCGAAATTGTGAAAGAAAGCTTGCGGCGCAGAATCCAGGCAGGACGGGAACCCCCTTGGCAGTAACGCTGTTGAGCGCTCTGAACCGTCGGCGAGGAGATCCATGTGACTGACCGCCACCGACACTGCGTCCAACCTAAGCCAGGGCGTCGGTGTCCACTAACGACACGCAGGCGCCCGCCCTCCACGGCGTGCGGACGCGGAGCTGATGGAGACTGGCATCAATGCTTTTTTTTTTTTTTTTGCCAAAAACGTGTTTCCACCGGTGTCACTAACAGAGACGCTTCCTCAGCCCACAGGACGCCTCCACCACGCTATGGCAGAGGAAGAGAAACTTCAAAACGTCACTGCAGTCTGTGTGGCAGGGGGTCCGGTGGGCAGAGGTCTAGGGTCTGTCGTCTCCAAAAATCTGAGCTAAAGCAAATGGAGATGCAACGTGGAGAAACGCAAACTGGAATTCGCCCCTGGGTTTCAGCTCTCCAGTGGCAGGACCTGAACAAGGCCTTTGTTCAATAGTTGGCACATTGTTCCCAAGACAGCCATGGTCCGTTTTAGGGAAGACATGTGACACCCTCTCTGCCCGCTTCTGCTCTTGCCTGCCCTCCAGTCAATTTTCCAGCCAGCCTTTAAGACGTAATTCAGATCAAGTCACTTCGTGGCTACTGACTGTTCACTGGCGCCAGCGTGCTTAGAGAGACCCGAACCTCTCCCCACGCCTGGAGCACTCTCGTGCCCACACCGCCCAGGACCTTGCTTCCTGTCACACCCCTGCCTACCCCTCTCGGCTCCAGCCATCTTGGCCAATGTACCTTCCTCAGAAATCCCATGAAATGTCCCATCTGCCTGGAGGGCATCTTTTGTCACAAGGCTAGTTCCATGACTTCATTCAGGTTTATGTTCAAATGTTATCTCCTCAAAGAGCTTTTTCCCTGACGATGTTATTGAAAATATCACCTCATCTACCATTTACTCTCCTCCATTTTTCTTCACAGCTGTTTCATTGCCTAAAGTTCTGTCCTTTCTTGATTTGTTTTCCAATTGTTATCCATCTTATTCTCTAGAATGTAAGCTCTTTGAGGATACGAATTTTGTCTTGCTGTTTCTCTAGGGCCTAGAACTGTGCCTGACACATATTAAGATTATACACAGATAGATACATGAATGGATGGATGGATGGATGGATGGATGGATGGATGGATGGATGGATAGATGGATGGATGGATGGATGGATGGATGGACAGACAGATGATAGGTAGGTAGGTAGATAGACAGACAGTCAGATGATAGATAGAGATCATAGCTATAGATAGATGATAAGTATTGAGATATATATGATTGAGTGAAATGATATAATACTACTGTGATCAAAGGTTTAACACCAGTGATGGTTAATTTTATGTGTAGACTTGACTGGGCCGTAGGATGCCCAGATATTTGCTTAAACATGATTCTGCGTGTGTCCGTGTGAGTGTTTCTGGGTAAGATTAGCATTTGATTCCATAGACGAGGAAGGCAGGCAGCCCTCCCCAGTGCGCTGGGCCTCGTCCAATCCACTGGAGGCCCGAATGGAACAAAAGGACGGATAGGGGAAAATTCCCTCTCTCTGCCTATGTTTCATCTGGGACATTCGTCTTCTACCGCAGTCAGACTGGAACTTACGCCGTCGCCTCTCCTGGGTCTCAGGCCTTCGAACAGGCACTGGAACTGCACCCAAGGCTTCTTCTAGTTCTCTAGTTTATGCGTGGCGGATTACAGGACTTCCATGAACCCTCGACACAGTACCTTATAATAAATCTCACTCTCCCTCTCTCTCTCGCTCTCTCTCTCTCTACAGATGTCTGTATGTATATCTCTATTTTTTCATATATATATGTGTGTGTGTGTGTATGTATACATGTATGTGTATATATGTGTGTGTGTGTGTGTGTGTGTGTGTGTGTGTGTATATATATATCCTATTGATTCTGTTTTTCTGGAGAACCCTAATATGACAACTTTTACATTTTTTAAGGCAATTGCTCAGATTTTTTAAATTATTCATTACAAAAGTAGCATCTTATAGAAATTTAGAAAGTTAAAAAAAGATTTTAAAAACTTGACAATCCCATTATTCAAATCTAACGATTATTAATGTTTTGTTGTACTTACTTTCAGCATTACCCTACAGATACCAGTGTTGTTTTCCAAAGATTTGTAACTATACTCTATATAATTTTATTTAATTTTTATATTAAATTATAGACATTTCTAATTGTTACTTTAGTCTTCAGAACCATCATTTTTTAAATTCAAGCACGAGACTATATGAACCACAATTGACTTAATTTCCCACTGCTTGTTTTAAATCTAATTTGCTTCCATTTTTCATTATTATAATAATTAACACCTGCCTGGATAAAGCATTTTCCGTAATTAGAATTATTTCCTTAGGATATATTGTCAAAAGCGGAACGATGGCATCGAAGTGTACAGATTTACTGAAGGCCCTTGTTACAAACTGCCAGACAGTTTTCTAGAAAGATCCTTCCAATTTCTATTCACCCGAGCAGAATGTGAGATTATCATTCATACACGCATTGACTAGCACTATGGATCTAGAATAAATTTTCAGTTTTATAATTAAATAAAATTTTAGTGGACCATTTGGTATTCTGCCTACCAGAGACACTATTACAGGCTCGTGCCCTACAGATGCAGTAATTCTGACATGTTTTATAGCGTGATCCCCTGCAGGACTATAATTGTATTATTGTACATACTACATTATCATATATTTTCTTAGCAGAAAAGCTTTTACTTTGACTAGTCATCGATGAGGATTGAATTTTCAGTTGGCGATTTTATATGACAGGGTTGAAAGAATTTTCCAAAGATTAGCCCCTGGCTCTACACATTTCAAACCTTATTTCTTCTTCACTACCTTAGTCTGTCCTCAAAAACAAAAAAAAAAGAAAAGAAAAAAACAAAAAAACACATCCTCTCATGATGAGTTTGGGCTGCATATCATGTCAGATCTCCGTCCAGCATATAGAGGTCCTTGATTCCTCATCCACCATGCTGAACTCTAGAAGGCTCTTAAATCAACGTTTACTTAACTCAGATGGTGACAACACCTACCTTGAACTGAAGTAAGGCTTCCTAGGGTCCTTGCTGATCTCAGTATCAACTTTCGTATGTCTCTGTAGAAGTATTAGCGACTGGTTGTGAGGCGTAGCCCGTGGTTGTCTAGGAGTCTTGGGGCACACCTTTCTAAAAATTCTAAATTCTGAAACAAAACAAAACAAAACTTTGGCCCTGAGGATTTCAGGTAAGAGAATGCGGACAGTTATTAAAGGCTAAAAAACATTGCTCTGTACAACTATTTAACAGGCAAATAAATGTGGTTATTTGCTCAGCACTAAGCACCCAGAATTAGTTCACACTCCATAAGTCAAAGGGCACAGTTCCAACAACACTATCCTTACTTCAGACACCAGAGACAAGTGGTGTCCCTAAGCCAGCCATACCTCTGACCAGCAGGCTATAATTCGAGAGTTCCCATGACCCCTGCTAATTTGGCAATTTGCTAAATGACTCACAGAACTCAGGAAGGCACGATACTTATAATTACAGTATAAAGGATACGATTCAAGAACAGCCAAGTGAAAAGACAAATAGGGCAAATGCTGGGAGAGTCCAGAATGCAGAGCTTCCATGCCCTCTGCCCATGGAACCAGGACACGTCCCTCCCCCGCCACATTGATGTGTTTGCCAAGCAGGAAGCTCCAACAAGCTTCAGAGTCCAGCTTTTATACTGGGATCTTAATTTGTGGGTATGATTAATTAAATCATTGGCCACATGATTGAACTCAATCTCCAGCCCACTTCCCTTCCCCAGAGTTAGGCTGGCTTCAAGTCTCAGCCCTCTAATCATGTGGTTGGTATTTCTCATGACCAGTCCCAATCCAGAAACTATCTAAGGCCCAGCCTTGAGTCATTTGATTAGCATAAACTCAGGTGTGGTCCAAGAGACTCATGAATAACAGAGACATTTTTATCACCTGGGGTATTACCAGGCTTTTAGAAGCTCTGCACCAAGAACTCTGGACAAAGATCAGACAAATTCTTTGTTATACAGCACCATGTCTGCTACCACCCCTAGAATGTTCTTCTTTTAGGACTAGTGGGGCCGCTAGCTGCCTAAGATTTATGACCCAGGTTCTGACTCCTGTTCTTCTGCAGAAAGTTCTGGTGCTTTATCATTAAGCACAATATTTAGATGTTTTGAAATATACTTGTTTACATTAATGGTATAGACTTTAAGTCCTTACATATTAAGCATTTTTATTATTAATAAATGTTCAATTTCATACATGGCCATTTTAACGTTATTAATTTTTTGCATAGTATTTATTTTTAAGAGACTAATAACAGAATCTGCTTTGTGTTTTTTATATATGCAAGTATGCCTGAAGTAAATATCGTAGAATGTGGGCTAATCTGTGACAGTGGATTCTATCATTTTTATAAAGTCTCAGTTAAAGAACCCCTCTAGATATCTTTACGGATAACCCTATTGCATGGTTTCTACCTAAGTACTGGACTCAGGGTGCTGATGATTGCAGCAGGGCAAACCAGTAAACTGCGCGTCCTACCCCCAGCACGTTGTAAACAATCAATGACTAGAACGTAAGGCAAGGCAACATCGCCTAAGCTGCATTTTAGGAAACAAATATTCTACTTTATCAGGAGTCAGGAAGCCATGGCCCATGAGCCAAATCCCACCCATTCGCCACCTGTTTTTATAAATACAGTTTTACTGAAACACAGTCATTCATGCCCATTCATTTATGCATCATCAATGGTTGTTTGCAGGTTATAGCGGCAGAGTTCAGTAATGGTAATAGCGATCGTATGGCCCATGTAACATAAAATAATTTACTATTTGGACCTTATAGAAAAAGTTGCCTAACCACGTTCTAGATACAAAATAGCATTCTGAGAATTAAAATAGAAAAAAAAAAAAACACGAAAGGAGAAGGTTCCACCACTGGGAGCCCTCTTGACCTCATGGTTGTGTTATTTCTGCACTGGACTGAAGGTTTCACTGGCTCCTTGACCAACCTCCAATGCAGCTTCCAGCCCCTTCTAAGGACTGGTCTTATTTGGTCCTGTAAATCAGTGGTCCCCAATCTCTTTGGCACCCGGCACCGGTGCTCCTATGAGCATCTAATGCCTGATGATCTGAGGTGGAGCTGAGGCGGTGATGCTAGTGCCAGGGAGCGGCTGCAAATACAGATGAAGCTTTGCTCTCTTGCCCGCCACTCACTTCCTGCTGTGCAACCCAGTTCCTAACAGGCCAGGGACCGGTACTGGTCCACAGCCCAGGGGTTGGGGCCCCTGCTTTAAATGACTTGAATAGGAACGGAAGTACCTTTAAGGCACAGGAGTCTGGCTAAGCAAAACTACTGAGAAAGAGCAGATGTGCCAATGGTAAATGCAAACCAGTGATGGCAGCTCCAAGTGAAAGTTGCCTCTAACTGGCTCCAGCTTACCTTGTCATAATACCTGTTTGCTAGCACTAGCAAGCATCAAAGCCAGTCTGAGACATCTATTGGTTTACCTGGGCCAGGGTAGAATATGCCCTCCTAGAGTAGTAAGATGACGCTGATTTGTGGCAAGGAAAGAATTTCATTCAATCTACTTCATTCAATATGACTCAAACGCCATATTGAATCATCTTATAAATAATAGAGAAAAATATCTGATTATGAATTCCTGCTCATTCGATATTCTGAAAATATGTGGCTATGGCTTCAGGTCAGATTGATTTTACTCTATGAATCTTTTGTTACCTTTTTTTCACCCTAAGTCCTTTCATGTTAGGAAAAAAATCAGGGTATTATTGTGGGATGTGGTAATTTACTCTTTTTGAGTTTTCTCTTTTCTGCTACTGTTATGATTGTATAGTACCTTAGGGTAACAATTTCACTTGTAAGAATTTATCCTAGGAAAATAATCACATAAAATATCAATGATGATAATAATGATAATTAAGGATTCTTGTACCTAGTATCCCCCAGGCGTTGTGTCAAGTGCATTCTCTGCATCACTTATCCCATCTTTGCGACGATGCATTGGATTGCAGATTAGTGTCATCTCCTTTTCAACAGATAAAGAAATGAAGTTTGGAGAAGGTAAGTACATGGCCAAGTTCACACAGCAAGGCAAGAGAACTAAGAATTTCTGACTTATCTAATTCTTAATTACTATGACACATTAAGTTGCATATAACTCTATAGTGTATATTCAAAGAAAAATATAAATATAGGGAAGAAGCCCGGAAGGATATGCGCTAACCTCTCTCTTTAAATGTTGCTCCTCTATTCTCTTCCATGTCAGCAAATGGCTTCGCCACCTACGCAAAACAAAACAGACAGCTGGGAGTGTCCTTGACCCTCTCTTTCCGTTGACCTCACATCCCTCATCAACAAGATTACATCCCCAAAGAGGTCTGGTACCCACCCCTTCTCTCCACATCCAGAAACATCCCCATCATCTTTCTTGACTACTCCCACTGTCCTCACACATGGCAGCAACAGAGATCTCTGAAAATGTAAATCAGAATATGCTTCTTCCAGTCGTAATATCCTTGAGTGACAAGTGGAATAAAATCTGAATAAAGTCCAGGTGCTTGCCCCATCCAAATGCCCGCTTTTCCCCAGGTCCTCAGGCATGCTAGAACTTTCTCTCACAGGCTATTGCACATGCTGTTTCTGTGGCCAGCCCTCACACGCTGACTCTTGAGGGCTGAATCTTAATCAACTCCCAGTCATTCTTCATGGCTTTGCTAAGATGCTTCTTCCTCTGAAAGGGCTCCCTGGCCACCCTATCAAAAATAAGCCTCTTGCCCACCTCATTATGCTCCTGAAGAATCCTACCTATTATGTTCTCCTTCAGAGCATGTTTTACCATCTGAAATGATTTTGTTTCTGATTGTTTTCTTGATCATTATCTGCCTCCTTCCAAAATATGGACACCCATGAGAGAAGGGACCATGCCTGTCCTATTCCATGCCCAGCACAGACCCTGCTCCCTGTGATGCTCAGTGGTCACTACTACCTGAATTATGTTGAGTTGAAGACCAAAACCTCCCCCAAAATGAGCTCATACCATTACAAATTTACTCTTGAAACAAGCACATGTACCTGAGCCCATGGAGGACAGGGACAAACTGAACACCCGGGAGGCCTCTGAATTAACTTCCATGTAGTATATGTCATTTATAAAAGCATAGGGAATAAAAACGAGCTGATCTGAAGCTTGCACATATATTAAAACACAGTGGTAACTGCAGAATTGCTTACAACCTTGAATGACAAAAGATCTTTTGGCAGAACAGAGTGCTCCATCACTGACATTTTGCACGGCATTAACAGGGCAACTAAAAAACAGGTCACTTCTACTTGGTTTCAGTACTGTGTTGTTGTTGTTGTTGTTGTTGTTGTTGTTGTTGTTGTAGTTGTTGTTGTCATCGCCATCTTCAGATAATGGCTATTCTATTGCCTGACACAGGATCTCCCAGCTGCTGGGATGGACGTGGTTCCCACCAGGGATGCACGACTTAGAGACCTCTGGCAGCAGCTGTGTCCATCCTGCCTGTGAGTCATTGGGCAATCACCTGACTCTTGCTTTCTCGTCTATGAACCAGACATACTAATGGCTCCCTCACAGAACTCTTGTGAGAATTCAATAAGGAGAGAGCGCGATACTTGAAATGCTTGGTAACACCATAGTTAGCCTAAAGGGAGAGATGGTCTCGTTTGTCTTTTGTTGTTGCTGTTCATCAACAAAACAATGACAGGAGCTCTGCTGACCTTTGTAACATCATTGAGTTGACTCTCTCGTCTCTTTAGCCTCACTCATTCCACGGATGGCTCCAAGGACCTCAGAAATGTTTGTTCAAAGGTCTGATGAAAAGTGAAACATGACCCCCACCCAGTATTTCCCCAAGTTGTGTTTCTGGGGTTGGCTCTAGAGAGTAATAAGGGGAAAGGATTTTCATCTCAAGATCTGGACCAGAAAGGGGACCTGCCACCTCGCCCACAGTGTCTGCTTTTGCTTTGCTTCAGCTTTCTACTTGGAAGGCTTGGTGGATAGAGCAAGGATCTGAAAGAAGCTGGATGGGGGTTCTAATCCCGGTACCGCTTCTTATGGGCTGTGGTTGGGCATTTTACTCAGCATCTCTTAAAGTAACTATTCTTAGCCACCAAGGGGAATAACACACTCCTTCCCACGGGCTTATCACGAGAATCAAATAACGCATCACGGCACACCCAGTGTGAGGCCTAGAACACAGTCAGTGCTCAATAAACGTTAATTTGCTAATAACGTCTTTCAAGCCTTTTTGTGTTCTGTGGGAAGAGAGTGGGAGAAAGAGGAAGGAAGAGAAGAGAGAGGCTCGAAGAAGAAATCATGTGATGTCTGCAGAACACAGCTTGCTTCTTGCAAAAGCCATTAAAAGCAAGAAGCGGTGCTCAGCCCAGGCCGTGTCCATGACCACGAGCTCAACCCTGCTGTTTGCAGATAGGCAATTCCGGAATGGCAAATATGAGACCCAAGCAAACGTGGCTTTTGTGAATTTCTCCTGGGCTTCTTTCTGAGAAGAGTCGCTTTGTATGTCATCTTTCCACCTCCGCCTGTTCCCTGGACTCTGGAATGTGGCTCCCACGGTGGAGTCTGAATTGTTACCAGGGTGATAAAGATGTCCTTGGCTCAGATTTGGGCCTGAATGGCTGGTCAGGGCTTAATGACCAAGGACTCTCGATGCTCGAGGCAGCTCTGGCATCACAATGGCACAAAGACCGGCAGCCCACGGACTAGCTCGCTTTTTCGATTTATTTTAGTTTCTGAGGCATCCGGTTTAGGAGTCACGGGGCTTTTGATCGTGGTATTTGGTGGCATCTCTGACCCTGGAAGTCCATCCTGTTATCGACTCAATGTTTGTGTCTTCTTCAAATTCATATGTTGAAGTCCTAACCTACCCCTCTCCCCTCCAGACACACACACACACAATTCATTGGTATTAAGAGGTGGGGCCTTTGGCAGGTTTGAGGATGGAGCCTCTATGAGCCAATTGGTTCCCTTAGAAGAAGTTCTCAGAGAGCTAGCTCTGCCTCTCTCAGCCACGTGAGGGTAAAGCAAGGGGGCAACCTTCTGTAAGACGCCTCTCGCCAGGAACCAGACAGGCTAGCACCTTGATCTTGGACTTCTCAGTTTCTAAAAGTATGAGAAAATACATATCTGTTGTTTAAGCCACGCAGTCTGTTATTTTATTATAGCAGCCGGAGCCGATAAAGACCTCTTTAGAAACGTGTGTTTGGTGGAGTCACACGTGCCCAAGTTCCAATCTCAGCTCTGCTACTTAGTTATGTGACCCTGGATAAGTCGCTTAACTTCTTTGTGTCAGTTCCCTTAAGAGTTAGAAGGAATGGGGAAAAGAGAAGAGAAAGTGTAAAAAAAAAAAACACACACACACACACACAACAAATTTGGCTTAAAGAAAATTATTGTTATCTCTCATAGCTCTACAGGTTGACTGGGCTCAGCTGAGCAGGCCTCGCCTGAGGCGTCTGAATCTGCAGTCACCTGAAGATGGGGTATCCAAGATGGCTTCTCAGATGGTTGGTGTTTTATGCTGCCTGTCATCCAGCAGCTGAGTTGGGGCTGCTGATCTGTGAGCCTATGTTGGGCCTCTTTAACTAGGTGTATGATGTTCACTATTAATTTTTTATACTTTTGTGTATGTCTAAAATATTTCATAGAATTTTTTTACCATGGAAAAATGTCCCCACAGAGTACTGTAATATTATATTAACCTGTTTTCTCTACTCATCTGAAGAGCTAAAAAGAACAGGGCAGCTCACTTCAGTGTCGCCGACCACATGCACGATGCCTGATGCAGAAATGGCTCTGTGATCTACCTGCAGACTCTGGGCAAGGTGTCCTGGTGACTGGTCATGGGGCTTACCTTTTCCCTTCTCATCTCCAAATGCTACTGAGGCACGGAACTGAACTCAGCGCCCGTTCCCCTGACTCTTTCCTAAGCTTTTACTGATGAAGCTAGTCCTCACTGGCATCTCTCTGAAGGTCTGTACTGTGTGAATTTTGTGCTATAAAAGAGGGAGAGAACGAGAATGGATGTTTTATCGAGCACTAAGAAACAAACACAGATTTATTTCATTTCATCCCACTTCATTCCAACAACACTTCTGTGAGAGACATATTATTCTCCTGTTAAGCGT
>NW_024349804.1:7680741-7681577 GCF_902729225.1 Pteropus medius | reverse complement strand
CCATTATTAAATCAACTATATATTAAATTAAATCAACTATATATTATACTAAATCAAAATATAAATTATTTCCAGAATTCCTCTTGCTTTCACTCTGCTCCCTGATCAAAATAGTGCCCTCGCCTGTGCAGGAAATCCCATAAATCACACTAGCATGTGCGGGGCACGTGGACGGATTGCACTAGCTAAACTTATGTTAGATTTTGTGGTTGTTCTTACTGACCAATGACTCAAAAAGTCATCTTTGCACATAATCAGGTGATAAGTAGAAAAGAACTGGGAACTGAATCTACTCTCTAATGAGGACTTCCTTCAGGACAGAGATGGACTTACATCTTGCTTAAGTGTCTGTGTCCCTTCCGTCTGACCACAGCCACGCACATACATGCATCCACACACACACGCACACACGCGCACACACACGCGTACACGCACACTCCCTCAAAGGCACTACGTGTTCCATACTCCCTCAGACCTCACTGTCTTCTTCGTATCCTCATGGCTAGCCCCTCTTCTCACCTGTCATCACGTCCACAATAAAAGCTGTATTTCCATAGTGCTATCTCAGGCCAGGCACTTTGTAATCCCCATATCACAGAGGTGTAAAATGAGGCACAGACAGATTATGCAAGGTGACCCAGCTTTTTCTCTGACCTGTGTTTTCCCTACAATCCTTCTCTACATTCCTTCCTGGGATTTTGAATTCCGCCCCCATGGCGATGACTCTAGGAAGGTTACCTCCAGCCCAGACTTTGTGCTCCAGGCTCACATAACTACTGTCTTCACCCGGACGTCTCAGATGACCCAAATATAATGCATTGGAGTCAGAACTCCTT
>NW_024349804.1:7676139-7678980 GCF_902729225.1 Pteropus medius | reverse complement strand
TACTGGTCGCCTGGCTTTTCACAGCACAGTTTTGGCAACCAATCTGTGGCTTTAGAATAGATTAGATTGTTTCTTATTTTTCGCTCTTATAAATAAGCCTCAGCGAGTAACCCTGCTCATACCTCTTCGCATTTCTATAAATATTTTTTTAGGACCAATACCCAGAAAAGAAGTTGTTTTGTTTTGTTTTGTTTTTTCCCATTAAAGATGGACGCTGGAGCCATTTTGAAGGATTCAGAATATACTGCCAAACTGTTCTTTCAAAAGTGTACCTCTGTAGACCAGTATCTGGAGGAGCCTGTTTCTCCACAGCCTAGCAAACACTAGGAATTGTCATTCTCCATTTTCTCCCAATTTAATAGATAAACAATGATGTTTTCTTATTATTTTATCGTAGCTTATATTTCCTTCATTATTGATGAGATTAAACTTCTAAATATGTTTAGTGATCATTTATATTTTTTCCTTTTAATGATGATCAGCTCATGTTCTCAACCTCTTTCTGTTGGCACGTGTGCCTTTGTTTTTCATACTATAGATTATTTTTATACAGCTAAGCTTTTGCCATGTATATTGCAAAAAAGAGCTTATTTCAATTTATTTTTGACAGTTTAACTTCGTTTAACCGTTCGGAATCTATTTGGTGTGGTGCAGCCATATTTAGCTGCAGTTTCTTTTATGGCTTCTGTTTTTGGGGTCATGTTTTGAGAGCCCATCCCCACCCTGTGATTAGGTAAATGTAAACCAGATGTCAGCACAGTCACTCCAGCTGTGGCATCTGTAGTCACAGGCTCTGTATGTAGGAAGCTAGGCCCATTCACCGATTTCCACAATAAATCCACCGGTTGTTTTGTGAACATTTGGGGAGGGCACAAATGGAGGGATTCACGATGAGGACCCATCACCATGAAGTATAACCATCCCGGCATCTTTTTTTTTCTTCTCCCCAACTCCCTTCTCCATTCCTCTCTTTAATGAGCACCGAACGCTTATTAATTATGCAAAGCGGTTAAGGAACCATCTTTTGATATGCAAACATTCCTTGAGGGTCTCGACCTGCAACCCAAGCAGGTGATCAAGCATTTCTTTCAAACAAATATACTACTACCCTCTTCCAAAATGTTTGGGCGAATACCTTTATCTCCAACTCATTACATAAATGCTTTGCTTGATTTTCTTTCAGTGGTTAATAGTTTTAGACTTAACGTTTGAATAGATATGCTGCTCAGACGTCGTTTTTGTGTGTGGCGTGTAGAACTAAAAAAGAACCATTGGATTGGATTCTTGTCTCTCTCACCCCCAAATACTGTCACTCGAGCCGGGAGCTATAGGAGGGCACCAGGTGTGCTCGTTCCTCTTTCTACCCTCAGTTCTTTCCACAGTAGATGCAAGGTTGGTGCCTCTCTTTATCTATTAATATAAATTTTGAGCGAGGGGAAGTAAATGCAGTGAAAATTTATTGAGGCCAAATTTTGACTTTCCCCAATTAAAATGAAGCGCGCCCTCTCCCAGGAAAACTCAAGAACCCTTTCTCCACTGAACTGATGGGAATTTTCCACCTTCGTTTACAGGGATCTGTACGGGGAGATCTGTTTTAGCCTGCTCTGCTCACTTTCCCTTCTTTTGGTAAACACACCCTGATTTCCCTTCGTGGAACTGAGGGAGAGCTGGGTGAGCTGCTCTGAGCCAATCAGAACACTGAATCCCTACGTCTTCGTTTCAAGGAGCAGCATGTGACTTAAGCCAGACCAATGAGAAGACTTTAATGGAAGTTGCAGGAAAGAGAGGCCTTCTTTGCTGGAAGGTGGAGATCAATGTGCTAAACTAATTTTAGTGTGAATAGATGGTCCGTGGTAATCGTCTTTGCCAATCTGTAGAAATAAGCAAACGTAGAGGAAAGTAGAACTGAGAGATGAAGATTTCTAAAAGGATTATTTGAACACTAGCTCTACCCAGGGCTTATAAGAACAAATTCCTCTTACAGCTTAAGCCAGCTTGACCCAGGTTGCTGTCCCTTGCATCCCCAAATAGTGTTCAGCTTGACTTTAAGACAGACTAATATGTAACCCCAATATCAAAGAGCTCAGCATATTAACACAAAGATCACTGTCAGTGACGCTTCTGATCACTGTTGCTCCAGTCTGTCCCCACAAGCTCCCTGGGATACACTAGGATCCATAAATTACCATCTTCTTGGACTAGAGAATTAACTAGGATTAACCGAGCTCCTACTATGCATCACGCATCGTGAATGCATCATTATCTCTATTTCTTCCACCAATTACCTAGAATTACTCATGAAGGGCTGAGGTTTTTGCTAAATCATGAAACATATAAGACACACAGGTGGTAACTGAGACGTGGTACGTGGTGGTTGAGTGTGATCTCTGGAGCTAGACCACCTAAATATCTAGTTCTACCACCTAATAGCTACAAAACCTTGGCGAAGTTACTTAAACTGTCTGTGCCTCGCTTTGCTCATCTGTACATGAGGATAATAAGAATAGTATGGCAGAATTGTTCAAAGGACTCAGTGAGATACTACATAGCTACCGAGAACAGAGGCCACCAACTGGAAAGTGCTCTACAGGAATTAACTGTTACAGTCTCCTGGTGCAGGAAGGGCTATGTCACTGTGAAGTCCGTATCACTGCGAAAATACCCACGTCACTTACATAGCACACCAATAACTCTAAAATCACTTTAAAATAGTGTTGCCAGGCCCCGTTCTAGTTGTTGGTTACCAGCGCATCCCACCCTCTCTTCTTTATCATCCTAACCACAGAACAGGAAGGCTACAAAGCTTGGAGTGCTGGTGATTTCTTCTCTGCATGAAGAAAA
>NW_024349804.1:7558919-7675867 GCF_902729225.1 Pteropus medius | reverse complement strand
TTGTGATAAACATTACCCTCCCCTAACTCCTAGTGAATTATATTTCTCATCAGAGTAAAAGGCAGCTCACCACTCTCATTCATTCATTCATTTTGTAAATTCTATTATCCACCCTGTGCCCACATGACTTAAGTGTCTCTGCACCGGCTATGACATTGGCTGATAGTCTCACTTGGTCACTGTGAGTCCCTGTTCCCTCCTTTGTAAAGTGGTTCTAAGTATCCGTAACTTCCAGGATTGCTGTGGTTTGAAAATATAGGACGACAGCTCTATGTTCTAGAAATCTGAGATGGGAACAAGATTTCCGCAATATTGTAAATGCTGATTTTACAGCTCCTTTGGGAAGCAGGTAGAATATAATGCTTAGTTAAAACATCTGTGGAAAATGAAACTTACCACAAAAGACTCCATATGTGAATTAGCACAGAGTGGCACGTGGTGATAAACATCTAAGTCTGAAGTTGCCTGTCAGTTACATGAATTTTTTCAGAGGCTTTCTAGAGTTTTGCAGGATTCCTTTTAAAGGCAAAGTAAAACAACAGGAATGTATTTCTTGTCACCGTAAAATAAGGTAGAACGTGGTAAGCAGAAAAATGAATTAAAAACATGGACTTTCTAAGCATTCGTTATGTGCTATGCACTATGCTAAGAACTCTATGAGATTTCTCACTTAAATTTCAAATGATCCAGTATGTTTTCCTCATTTTGAAGCTGAAGAAACTTAGGCTCAGAGAAGTGATGCATCTTGCCCCAAATCTTAACACTCGTAGATGAAAGATCGAGTCTAGGGTAAATCAGATTTTCTTAATAGATGTTTGTTGAGAAGCCTTTGTAGAAGGTACAACCTCTGACGTAGGCATTTTAGAGTAGGTAGAGCTTAGACTGGGAAAGGTGGGAGGGGCAGAGAGGGCCCTGGAAGCAGAGCAGATGGCAGGAAGGAAGACGCAGCATTGAAAAGCCAGACACACGAATGGAAAACAGAAAGCAACACCGATCGAGGGGTAAGTTGCTTGAAATTATGGTAAAATTAAGATTGAAAAATTGCTTAGGGACAGATCATGGAAGGCTTTCCCTGTCAAGGTCAAGCGTCTATTTTATAGGCAATGAGGAGAAACAGAAAGTTAAAGCCATGAAGTGGTATCATCAAAAGGTAGCCACTCTGCCCAGCATGTGTAGAGCAGGCAGAAGAGAGTGGTCTTGGGGTCAGGAGCACTGTGCAGGAGGTCACCCCAACTGTGACAAGGCAGGGGTCACGTCTGCCAGTGCAAAGTAAAGAAGAAATGTGATTGTCAATACCAAGAAGACACCTTTCCGATGACCTACTTAAGACATTTTGGTTTTGTTTGTTTGGTTTTGCCTTTTTAGAAGATTAACTCTCTGGATAAAAGGCTAATAAAGCATGTGCTTGCCTTTAAGATTTCACAAACACGTAGGCAGAGAAAAGGCTACCCTCTCCTCAGCTTCCTGAGATTTCTTCATCCAAAGACTCTCACTTCTTGCCAAGAATGTGCATGCTTTGAGCCAGCCAGTTCTGGCAAGATTCCCTTCCTCTTTCTGGAGCCCCACCCCCCCCCTCACCAGAGCCCACGCTGCACCCCAAGTTAGAAAAGCTGCCAGTGCCTCTGTACCTCCCATCTGATCCCACTCCCTCCCAGTTCAACGAGTTTGCCCTTCCAGCCGAAAACTGAATATTTTGGACTAGAAAGAAAACACGCTCTGTTTCCCCTGATGGCATCTCCAGTGTGGAGGGAAATAGACTGGCCTTTGTTACTTTGTGCCTGGTAGAAGCTACAGGCAGTCCCCAAAGCTGGAGGCGGGGGTGGTGGCAGGAGGTAAGGTCTGGTCAGTTGACTTAGCATAAGGCCTGTATTGTCCTAGTGGCCTCTCGGAGAAACAAAACTCTTCAAGGAGCTGAGCTGCCTATTTGGGCTCAGAGCCTGGAAGGCCCGATTACCTAGCACTTTTTCATGACTGTCCCTCATCTTCTATATTCTTCTTGAGCTCTGAGCATAGATACCAGGTGTTGTCTCCCTCACACGAAAAGAGAAAGCACAAGAACCTTTAAGATACAAAGCTGGCCGCGTAGGCAGCTGCTGTGTAAAGACAGAAACATGGCAAAGCCACCATTAGCTAGCGAACATTTGCAAAATACCTGTATGGGACACACATGGTACCGGGCATAGATTGGATTGGAGCACTTTGCTTATTTTTGTTGACCAGTGAAATCTTGTTTTCAAATGAAATCTTACATAGAGCGCAAATATGCAAACTATATCTAAAACTGCAAGGGGTATGCTAGGATAAACAGAAACTATTTGTTTAAAGACAATGAAACCAATGAGTCATTTCTAATTAACACAAAATATTAAAGGAACACACAACAGTTCGTTTTTCTGTATGCTGCAGAATTTGACTTATTTTTTAATTTTGTTTTTATTGCACAGAATTGAACGAATGTCCTTTTTACACAGACTCTTAGCTGAAAAGGATCAGCAGTTCCTGAATCACTCATCTTGGAATCTCGGCAAACTCATTCTTCAGTAAAACTAGTTCAAATATTATGAAGCTGAATTGCTATTAATATCTAACTGTACGTCCACATTTTTTTATCATCAACTTAAATGTCCAAGTCAGATGAGCAGCCCTTAAAATCTACACTGATCTGAGAAACTGGCTGTGTTGGGAGGGTTGTCATGACAGCATGTCTTACATTTCAACTTTCCACACAATCATGCATAGCTGTACCGTATAAGAGTTCCTATATGTCCAATATACATGAGAACACCAGAGTATGCCTGAATTGAAAAAAACAAAAAAAACAAAACAAACAAACAAAAAGCAAGAGTCTTTCCAAATCAATGCTACGTTCCAAAAAAGTTCAGGAAAAAAAAAAATGCTATATTCTAAAAAAACTGAATCCTGGCTTTATCACTTACCAGCTGTGTAACCTTGGGAGATGTTCTTAACTTTCTGAGACTCAAAAAAATGAAGATAACGAAATTCTCTTGACAGTAGATTGAATGGTGGCCCTCCAAAACGTATGTCCATGTCCCAATCACTGGAGGCTGTGAATGTGACCTTACTTAGAAAAAGGGTCTTTGTAAGTGTAACTACACTAAGGATTTTGAGATGAGATCATCCAAGATTATCTATCTGAGCCCTAAACCCAATGATGAATGCCCTTATAAGAGACCCACAGAGGAAAAGGGTGGGTGGGAAGACAGAGGCAGAGACTGGACTGACGTAGCCACAAGTTAGAGAATGCCAGCAGCTGAAAGAGGCATGGAACAGATTCTCCTCTAGGGCCTGTATGGAGAAGCACGTTCCCACCAACACCTCGATTGCAGATTTCTGGCCTCTAGAACTGTGAGAGAATAAATTTCTGTTTCTTTAAGCCAGCAAGCTTGTGGCAATTTGCTATAACAGCCACAGGAAGCTAGTACACTCTCCTTCACGGTTCTGTGAGGATGAAATGAGATACTGGCACACACTGAAGAGCCGGTGAAGTTAACTCTTCTCTCTGCCTAGTTCTTTTCTGTGAAATGATGTGAATACCACCCACCCGGAAGTGTGGTTGGCTATGAGCAGAGAAGGAATTATTGCGAAGGTAGGAAACTTCCACCTCAGGCCCCTCTCTATCATGACCCTCTTATAAAATATTCCTCATGTCATCTGTTTTTGCAAAAATTGCAAAAGTAAAATATCTTTGTATTCTTTTTTCCCGACTGCTCCAATTCTTTTCAGCACCTCTGGACATATCTCAGAAACTCTAAAACCAGCTGATGGTCACTAAGCGAGGGCTACGTTTCAAATATCTTAGATTCTCCCATGCACGGGGCCATGTCTCACACAGAGTACGTCTCCATAGGTGGACAGTCCCTCCCAGCAGTCCATTCCTTTGGGAGTTAGCTCTTACACAGGGTTAAACCCAACTACCTACAAGGTGTACCCATTGGCCTTGGTTTTCCTTCTGAAATAGGCCTGTCCCATCATCTACATTTAGCTTTCCAAACATCTGAAAATAGAAATCAAGGGAGCTTGAAGATATCGTTGAGCAAAACGTATCCTGGTCTTGCAAGGCACATTTCTGCATTGGTTGATGAGCTCCAATGCTCAGTGATTTCTTCTCTTGTCATTGGCTTTTTGAAAACATAAGGCCTAGGATTTGACACAGAAGGAACTCTAGATAAGGTTTAATGAATGCAGAATAATGCAGGCTTATCACTTCCTTTGATCTGGAACTTAAACTCCTAGAGATATTGCCTGTTTTGTTAGCTTTCTAAAGAGTTGCTTTGTTGCAGGCTTGGCTTATTCACAGGAAAGGCAATTATGGAGTTAAGAATGAAAAGTAGATAGAAAGAAATCATAGAGGCTCATATGTCCTGCTAGGGTGTTTTGACCTTTGCCTTTATATAGATGATGGAAAGCTAGACTGGGTTTCTCATCTCCTAAATGCTTTGGTTTCAATTCAGTTTTAAACCAAAATATAGGACTTTTCTTGTCCACTGTCTGTGTCTTGGATTGAGGAGTCCACTGTGGGCTTTGGCCCCATGGGAGCTCCCGGCTAGGGAGGCTGGATCATTGTTGACGCTATCTTCCTCCATCCAAGGAGATTTACACTTCTTATTTTTAAGCAGATAGATAGATAGATAGATAGATAGATAGATAGATAGATAGATAGATAGATATGTGTATATATATGCATTTATTTTATCTTTTACTTAAAAACAACTTGAGATGGAGAGTCTTGTATTGATCTGCGTTTGATCTCATGAGGCCAATGCCACCTTGGCTTTTGTCTCTCAAGGTCATTTTGAATTTCGATTCTGTTACTGATCCTATTATCTCTCTCTCTCAGATTTGTTTCACCTTCAGATTTTCCCATGAGCTTTCCATATTTTCCCCAAGACAGCGGAGGCTGACACAATTTAAATACTTCAGAAATAAATAAATGTGAGAGTGGGGGACAGGGGGGACTTCGGAATTCCACTGCCATTGAATTATGGGATATGAATTACGTTACCGAGATTACAAGGGGCAGAGGGACCCCAGATGATAAGTAGGTTCCCTTTGGGAAACTTGACTCCAAACAAAATGGCAAAGGCAGGCTGATCTGCACCCTCCTGCTAGGAGACTGTTCACGTGGTAAGGCTGTGGGTGACACAAGAGAGAGGGTCATAAATACAGAGGCAGAACAAAGGGAGAAAGAAATTGGCGCCAATTTTAATAGCAATCTAGAAACAACCCAAATGCCTACTGACGGGAGAATGGATAAATAATTGGTACTATATTTAGACAACAGAATAGGATAGCAGTGGAAACAATTAGATGAGTTCCCACAGAATGATATGAATGAATTTTAGTAACGTAACGTTCAGTGAAGACCATATATAGCATGGCACCTTTCACTATGATTCAATAACAACTGAAACCAAAAAAATATCTCTTTTAGGCATAAATATGTATATAATAAAACTGTTAAAAAAAAACACAAGGAAATAACAAGTCTAAAATTTAGGACAGTGATTAACTCAAGGTGAGAAAGACGGGGGTGCGAACAGATGAAAAGCACATGGACAGGTGTAAAAAGTTCCAGCTCTGTCGAAGTCCTAGCTCTGGGGCTGCCTTGGGCTCATGGGCATACATTATATGGATCGACTATGACAGTGTGTAATGAACCGAGGATTCTTTTATCTAATTCTGTGCTCCAGAGAGCCATTTGGTGTTTAAATGGTAAGCTGTTGGATACACGTATGTAAATTCGAAGGCAAAGGTGAGTACTAGAGAGGCGAAATTTGAAGTCATTGGTACATAGATGATATCCGAAGCCCTGGGAAGAGTCAAGGCGAAGGCGAGGAGGTCGAGGAGAGAGGCTGCGGTCACCACCAGCTAGAGGCACAGCCAAGTGAGGAGCTCTGGTGCCAAGGGAGGAGGAAAACCATCAAAGCGCAGTGTCGTGGAGCCTAAGGACGTATCCGAGAAAACGTGAGTGGCTCTGTCAAGAAAAGTTGGGTCAAAGAAGTGATCGGTGGATTTGGCATGCTTGAGATCACTGGGGACCTTGAACAGAGAAGCCCTTGGGAGCGAGAGGAGATGAGACCTTTTCCCCTCCACTACCACACTCCTGAGTCATACCCTCCTCCTCTATTTTCGAGGTGACATCCCTACCCCAATGTTGTCCCTCACCAGCCTCTCCTCACATCACCACCATGTTGCACAGGCCTAAACATGACTGTCCTATAGTCACGCCGGTTGGTGTTGCTTCTTTATGACAAGGCCCTTCACCGTCAGGCCCCCAAGCAACCTTTCTCGCCCTATCGCCCATATCCGGGACTCTTGTCCAGATGATTTCTCATTTCTCAAGTGATGTCCCTGCCTACTTCTCCATGCTTGAGCATTTAGGTTCCTTCCACGGCAGGCCGATTCTAAGACTTTGCTCATAGAACCCACGTAGAGTCTTCTCAGAGTCTTCTCTGGCCCTCCCCACCTTCTGCTCACTTGGCAGAGCTGGGGAAGGGGCAGTGGGCAGCAGGGGGAGAGACACGGGCACCTCGCTTCTAATTCTGGCTCTGTCACTAATAAGCTTGGTGACGTGAATCAAAGGGCTTCCCTGCTTTGAGCCCCGACATCCTACTCTCTGAAATGAGGGGGTTTGCCTGGGCTGGTTTAAAAATCCTTCTCCCTGGAATACTCTCTGATTCTAGGGATGGTTGTATAGACTTACGTGCTGGAGCCCTACCTCCAAACTTCATAAAGAGAGGCCGTTATCCTCTGTTTATTTGAACCTCACCTGGCCTTTGGCTATTGGAGGAGAAGCAGCATGGGGGGCACATAGTGACAGCCTCTACGTGGGATCTGCTTGCTGGTGGTTTTCTATACCTAGGATAAAATCAAGACTGTGATGGGCAGTTTTGTTTTCCTCTGACAGGTAAATATGGCCAACATCCAAGACTGGCTTATAGACCTTCACTGAGCCCAACATGGCCAGCTCCTGGTTTCAAATACTTCTTTGGATGGCCAAGGCTTTAGGGACTGAAAGAGAATTTTATTTTAAACCATTGTTATGTGACGGTGGAAATGTTCCTCATTTTAAAATGCCGAGTGACGACTGGTTTTATTTTTATACCCACCGTTTCTTTGTGAAGAAATTAAACAAATAAACAGATGCCTCCCTCCCTCCCTCCCTCTCTCTCTTTGGCTGGGATCCACAGACAATACAGTGCTTTCTACACCATCTGCTGGCTCTGTAAAGGTAATTAACAAATGCACACTATTCCCAGATGAGGCTGGTTTATAAAGGACAAATCACTCCAGGCAAATGGGAGAGGAACAAAATAAGACCATGGCAGGCATGCGAGCCGGCTGCAGTCCTGGAGGTCACTGGAGTGTGTGGTCTCGGCCGCTTGGCGAACTGTAACTTCTGAACATGACCTCAAATGCCTTTAACTAAGGAAATCGAATTTCACCCTTGCTGGGAGGCCCTCAAGGAGGGATAAGGACAACGTCACGGTGTCCAATATTTTTGTCTCTCCGACCTTGTTTTCTCTCTTTATATGTTGTCATTTTTTTAAGAAGGATAAATAAAAACAGACATCAACAAAAGTTCCAGATATCATGTCGTGTGGGACTCTAGACTTTGTCTTTGGAGGCGGGCAGGTTCTGTCGTTCATCAACCGCCTGACCATCAACCTGTCACGTAGCCCCTCTGAGCCTCGTCCCCACACCTGTAAACCAGGAACAAGAGTGATACCAAACCAAATGTCTGGGTCGTTGTAACAGTTCGTGGATTCAGGTCAGTCTTGCCCAGAGCCCATGCGTCCCAAGCCCATCATAAGTAGCCGTTGATGTTGACAGTGTCATTACCAGGTGACGATCCATGACAGATGGCCTAACCCACCCTTGGTTGCAGGAAATTCACGACCTTTCTAGCCAGTCCATATCCTAAAAGGAGCAGAAGCACTGTAAATAAAAGGAGAGAAGAGAGATGTTGATCTTAACAAAAATATGTCTTAAAAAAAAAAAAGATGTTTGTAAATTACAGCTTATGCATATTCAAAATACATAAAAAAAACAACAATGCAAGTGCTCATTCAGACTAAGATTTAGGGTTTGGAGAAAGAGGTATGTGGTGGAAATTCAAAAAGTGAAAAGAAAAAGATGGATTGTGATAGGATTAAAATTATGAATTATGGAAAAAAAAGAATTATCTTCCTGGGAAGGAGGAAGTCCTTACTTGGCGTGATTAAAGTTAGATCGGACCAAACAGGAGATGGTTCTCGGTCATCTCCTAGAGGGTCTTAGAAGACACCGAGTGTGATGACGATGCCGAGGATGCTTACCTCTTTGTTTTCTTGGCCTCTGACTGGCCAAGAGAGGGCTCGACGAAGCTGCTTCTGGTTGCCCAGAGAAAAATGCCCCAGAAAACACTGTGTCATGAGAGTCCCGGGGCTGCTCAAGGCAACAAAAGATGTCCCTAGTCCGTAAAATGATAACATCCCCAGTCCACACTCCCCGCCCAGGAACTTGATATTTCTGGAGGGAATGAGCTTTGGTAAATATCAAATTCACTCACACTGGCCACTTGTGCTCAATCTCTTAAAATGTCAAAGTGCTGAGGGACACCTGGCTCATTGCCAGACTAGCCACCAGCCAGCAGCACAAACTGGAGAACAAAAGACACCACCGTCTGTGGTTTATTTAAGGGGCTTTGTCTTCTTCCTACTCAACAGGCTTCAATGTTGACATTCTCCTTGGTGACAGCTGAGAATTCAGGGTACGATAAGCTAAACGCATTTGATTCTTCCTTCAAACTCCAGATCTA
Organism: Pteropus medius; assembly: GCF_902729225.1. Classification (NCBI taxonomy): domain Eukaryota; kingdom Metazoa; phylum Chordata; class Mammalia; order Chiroptera; family Pteropodidae; genus Pteropus; species Pteropus medius. Next base: position 7,667,046 of record NW_024349804.1, on the reverse strand, counting down.
ATACCACTTCTTTTGTGACATGTTCCCCAAGACCACGACCAACCGTTCGGAGATAAGGCTCCTCCCTGTCCTGCCTCATTTCGGGGGCATCATTGTTCATCGACCAACTTCCTCATAATAGAAGGAATAATGACACTGGACAACACAAGGGGTGGGTCAGTTACCTGGGGGTCTGATGGCTCAGAGAGGCTTCCTGTAAGAACAAACCTTCGATTTCAAGGCACGCGTAGGATTTTCCTAGACAAATGAAGAGAAGAATGAAATTTCAACATAGAAACCCAAGGAATACTTGATGGATGGGGCCATATCTGTGGTCCGTTTGCTTGGCCAGAGTATGCTGGGGATCATCAAAAGGGATTTTCAAATGTAAGATCAGAAAGGGCTCTGGGTGGCACATCAAGGAATCTAGACCTTATCTGGTGGACAAAAGAAGCACTTTAGAGTTTTAAACAGTGGTGACATGGTTATATCTGTGTTGGAGAAAGTTCACTCTGGTGGCCACGGGGAAGGTGGATTGGAAAGCAACAGGGGAGATCAGGGTACTGCTTATTTAATTCATCTCTGTGAGAAAGGATGGGTGCCTGGAATAAAGCTGCCATGTGGTGGGGGAGCGGGGAAGCAGGTGTGAGAGAAAAGCTTTTTGCTCACTGCAAGGCTGGCTGGCAGAAGAAAGGTTTCTAGGTTTGGGGCCACGGTTAGAATTCTGACTGTGCCGCTTAGTGGCTGGGGGTCCTTGGACACATTTGTCTTGATGAGCTTTGGTTTTAAAATCTCTGAGACAAGATTCTTTGAAAGATTAAGTAAAGTAACAAAGGTAAGGAAACTAGTCAATGCCTTGTCACTAGTACTGGGGGCAATGAGGGGAGAATCCCAGATGACATCCAGGTTACTCATCAGCAGATTTGCTCACATGGAGAACTCCTCTATTAATGAAGGAGATATTTAGGGACAGATTTTTCTCACTCACTTCTCCACACCCAGTGCCGACTTTGGCACCTTACATCTGTTTCTGTTATTGAACTTGATTCTTGGATTGATCGAGTCTACTTTGGGGGTGGGAGCAGGAGGAAGAAAGTTATCAAGATGGCAGATGTTGCATTTGGAGAAGGATGTCAGTCTTTTCATAATTTGCTCACTTGGTCCATCAGAGCAGTTAAAGCAGATGGCACTGTATTCTCCCGATTGTATAAAAGGGAACTGAAAATCCGAGAGGTGAGACAAGATGGAATTGTTGAGTCGTTGCGAAGCAGGGACAGTTGCCTCGAATCGCAGGACACGGCCTCTAGGGACAGGAGTGCCCTTGCCCAGTGGCATTCTGCAGCTCAGGGAGCTCCCAGAGGAAGCAGCAGCTTCTCTAACAGTGTTCTCATGGGCGTCGTTTCCCTCCCCACCAGGGCGAACTGCTGTTTGCAGAGAATCCAGATGCTAAAACCTGAGCTGGAAGCCCAACAAACAGCAGCCGTGCGTCCAGGACAAAGGATGGGCATTGCCAGAACACCCCGGGAGACGGGGCAGCACCAAGCCTCTCTTTGTCATGCCTGCTCCAGTGGCTACGACACGCTGAGATCTGCAACGATAGATGACAAGGACTCGAATACAATCTAGATCCCTTTCCACCCCTTTCGGCAGCTTTTTTCCTCATACCCACCCCGGAAATGGCATTCTAATGTTTATGTGAACTAGTTCGAGTTCCTTGGTCTGGCATTGGAGAACTGCCCGGGCCGCCTACCTTTACTTTCCCTCATCTGTCCTCCTGCCATCACAGACACCTTCTCTTGGAGCCAGAGTCTGGATGACCTTGGGTCTCCTACTCCTGAGACTTTGCCTGGGCCTATAATGTCTTACTCTGAGGTCAGGAAAGCTTGAGTTTAAGCCCAAGCTCTGCGATTCGTTGGCCGTGTGACCTTGGGCCAGTTTGCACAATGTCCCTGAGCCTCAGTCTGTTCATCTTTAACAAATCTGGGCTGAGAATGAAATAAGCAAACATATGGCAGGTGCCGGCACGTACCAAGTTTTCAGTACTATCGAACCCCACCCTCTCAGGGCAGTTCGAGACCAACCTCCTCCATGTCCCTGACCATCACACAAAACAATCTTCTTCCCCTCTGCCTCCTAGAAAAATAATAATAGCTGAGATTTATTGAGCATATACTACAGGCCCGGTGCTATTCACATAGATAATCTCAGCTGGTCCACACCACAACCTTATGAAGTAAGCGTTCTTAGTATATGTATTTTATAGCCTTAGAAACTAAGACTTAGCAAGACTCAGTAACTTGCCCAGGCTCAGGCAGCTAAGTGGGAGAGGGTAGATTCCAACCAAGGCATTTGGATACAGGACCTGCACTCTTAACTGCTACCCTGTGCCGGATCTGAGATGTCTACATCCTAAAGCGACATTCCTGTGAGACTCACCCTACAGTGCCTCATGCTATGTATTCAACTAGGCAGGCACTTACGGAGACTCTGTTGTGTGCCAGCAGTGTACACAGAGAACATGAATAAGGCAAGGTTCAGTCATAAAGAGCTCGGAGTAGATTAAGAAGGATACACGCAAATTAACACCATTCAGCATTGCAGGGGTGGCAGCTGAGCTAGCGTGCGAGCGTGGTCAGTGTTAACTCAATCTGGAGAGCTCAAGGAGGGCTTCGTGGAAGAGGTGGTCACACTTCTTTCCATCTGAAGCCTTTCTCAAGAATTGACATTTCTGGATTATCCCTTTCCTTTAACTTCTTTCTTTCTTCTCCCCTCACATTTTGAGGGGAGGAGGTTGTCTATAATCTTGGCCTGGTATAACAAAATATAGACCAGTAACTTAAACGACAGACATTTATTTTTTACAGTTCTGGAGGCTGGAAATCCAAGATCAAGGTGTCAGCAGTTGCAGTTCCTGATGAGGGCTCCCTTCCTGGCCTATGGACAGCTGCCTTCTCTCTGTGTCCTCACATGACAGAGAAAGCTCCGGCTTAATTCCTCCTCATTTTACAAAGGTAATAAGTGTATCATGGGACTCCATCCTGTGACTTCTTTTAACCCCAAAGGCCCTCATCTCTAAATAGCATCACTTTGGCGGGGGGTAAGACTTCAACTTTTGTTTGGAGGTAACAGAACCTTTCAGTCCATAGTAGAGGTCTGTAACATAATTAAGTAATTGGACGGGATTCTGTCGGCATAATAGCATGGTTAGACTTCCGCAGTGAGAGTGAGGAAATTAACGAGGGAGGTATCTGCTTGCGTGGCGGATGCTCCTCTGTGAAGAATCTGAAGGATCTAAAGCTTGGAGGATCAGACATCACTGCCCCAGGAAGAAAGAGAGCGGGCGGGGGACCCCGGGGACCTGAGGCAGCCCCTCTGGGATGCAATGACAAGGGGCTGTGGAGGAGGCTCCAAGAGAGGAGGAGATGTCTAGCAGCCCTCCTCGTTGAGTTTGCATAGGACAGGTAAACATGGGAGACTGAAGACATGTTTTGCACCCCGGCTAGACATTTCGTGTGGATGTGACCAGCAGGGATTTTTTGTTCTGGAACCAGACTGATCAGATCCAGGTGCCCTTCCTGACACAGTGAGCAAAACTGCAGAGAGAGAACCAGCACCTTCTCCCTGGAGTCGGGAGCCCTGCTTTGCTCTGTACACAGTCTTCCATACGCTTCTTCACCTGCATTCAGTGGCTGCTCCCTAAGCATTTACTGAGGGATGCCTGGTTGTTCATAACCTTGAGCCTAGCTCATGCCCATTCTCCAATGCCCCTCTCTTTGCTGGCCTAGATTTTAATGCTAGACCTCCAACTCTACCCTGTACACCGAGCCTTTCCCTCCCACCCACACCCAGGGGTCACCACTCCTCCCCACCCCCCCACCCCCCGTTCTCTGTCATGTCTCCTCCCCACAGTTTTCAAGTTTGACACTTGCAAGGTCCAGTCTTCATGATTCGTTCCCATGGGGCTCTGGATTTTATGTGTCTTTACAGAATAGACATCTTCATTGAGATGGTAAAAACGGCACAGACTTGGTGTCAGAAAAATCTTCCATTTCAATCCCAGTAGAGTCACTTACTGAGACGGAGACAAAGGTCAATTCTGTTAAGCCCAGGCTCCCTCTTGCCAGGGTTCTGTGAGGTCACCACCACTGATAAAGGGCCCCAAGATGTGACATTAGCACATCACGACTACTGAGAGAAAGGCCATCTGGGGCTTTGTCTGCTAGAGAAATAGAAGAAAGGTGTACAGCTTTGGTGACTCTGAGTTCTTGGGCCAAACAAGCCGACTGAATCTGACAAGCTTTTGTCCAGCTTCAGTTAGGAAAACTGGCCGATGACTCATTTGAGGACACCCGGAAAAAGGGTGTCAGATCTCTATCTGGGTTCCACTGTCCCATCACTGAATCTGTTCTTCCCAGCCCTACCCCCCATCTGCTAATTAAGAGTCTACCTGGTGAAGCAACAGCATTTATGAAACTCTCTCTGTATACAAAGTGCTCTTGAAATGTGATTACAGGGACAGCCCTCTTTGAAGTCCCCGTCATGGAGGATTTTACAAGCCAGGCACAGACGAAGGAGCAGATGATGTTTGACCAGCCCTGGGTGGGGCTGGGGCTATACTGAACTTGCAAGCAGGCAAGTCAACCTAGAAAACCTGAGTCTGAGTTGTATAGAGAAAGAAAGAAGAAATCCCATGATACAGGGAAAATATCCCAAATGACGGGGCTGGAGTCTTGGCCTGTGTTGGCATGGCCACCAACTTTGTCTCTAGGGCCATCTTCTACCACATGCCTCCCGAGCCCCCAGAAGGAGGGCTCCAGGTATGCCGGCCATGCCTGGAGCATGCCTGCCCGTTGTGTGCCTCCCTGATTTTGTAAATGTGCTTCTAGCACTGGAAACGGAGAAAAACGTCGCTCACATCTTTTGCCTTCCATGAAACTATTGCAGACTTCTATAGGCATAGAGAATTACTCCTCCCTCATGCTTCTGAATTGCAGTGGAAATAACAGAGTTCTTGAGAGCTGTGTGTGTGTGTGTGTGTGTGTGTGTGTGTGTGTGTGTGAAATATATAGAGATAGATCAATAGACAATAGATAAAAATAGCAGCAATAGATAAAAATCTCACTCAATTCTTAGAGCAACCCTGCCTTACTATCCCCGTTCTACCCCCGAGCTTCCTGAACAGAGGGTTGTAGAATTTAAGTCACTTGCCTAAGATGCTTCAGCTCCCGAGTTTGGACCAAAACTCAAACTATTGCCTCCTCTCTCAGACACTACGAAATGCTTCCTCTATTATGACACCTATGACATCAGATTCATTTACCTAACTGCCTCCCCATCTATCAGGGCCTGGCTCGGGAAAAGAAATCCAATGCACATCTGTTGAATGAAATTGATTTTAAAGAGAGCTGGCAATTAGAAGGCTTTGGAGACAGTGCTCACGTGATAGGATGAGGTGCCTCAGAATAAAAGATGAGTTAGGTAAGCGGGAGCCAATTAGCAGAGGGTGCTCCAGTGTATGATAAGGAGCTTTAATTTGATAGGAGACAATTGGGAGCCATTCATCGTGGAGCTTGGAGAAAGGCAGTGACAAGCCCCTAACGACACTCAAGGGCCTTTGAAACCTTTAATTGCTGCCTGAAGTTTTGCTATTTCCGTGTAGAAGTGACATGACACGGGAGAATAAGCTTGGAGCGGCCATTGCCCCAGGCTGCACTGCCCACAGCAAGGTCATTGTGAGATCACCATTCCTCCCCATGCACAGAGTGGAAACGCTGCAAAGGAGCCCAGTTCACTGTCCCTCTGGGTCCCCGAACCCCAGATCGAGACCCACTCTGCCTTCCACACCCCCAAACTCCACATGGCTCTTGGGGTAGGAAGGGCCTACAGGGGCCTGAGGACACCCCCACACCATCACAACCCGCAGTCACGATCAAGCGTTAGCCCTTCTGCAAAGTCTGCTTCCCTATGTCCTGCTTGCAAACACTCGCTGGTCTCTGTCTTCTCTTGGAGTGTTCACGGCTTCCTAGAATTTTCACTCCACGGAAGCAGGATGCTCCCCTCCCTGTGCCATCACCACTTTAAAACCTGACCAGGCAGCAGTGGTACAGGAAGAAAGGAAGGAGGCCGTGAAATTCTGCTCACGAAGAAGTCATGATGGGCTGCTCTCTGTTTGATCTTTTATTTTTTCAAGCTTGGGGTCCGTTGCTTCTTCTATCTGGCTCAAAAACACTAGGAGACCAAGGGCTGGGCCTGGCCTACCGAAGCCAGCGAGAGCCAACAGTAGGGCGGATTCCAGACGCCTGGACAATGGCTTCTTCAAGCCACAGAAAGCTGCTCAGTGCTGCATTGTCTGCATGGGATGCAGCCTCTCGAACACACATAAGCACTCCCATTTTTACCAGCCCCGTGATGGTGACTTAATTACTGCCAAAGTTACTGGGGCTGATTCAAGCTGCAAACCTCTCTCCCCACCCCAAAAAGGGAAGAAAACAAAACCAAACCCCAAATCCCACGTAGGAAAAGAAAGCCAACCACCGTGCCAGTGCGGGATGTGGACGCTGAAGCAGGCACCAGCTGCGTTACCACACTTGATTGCGGTCACTTGCACGCGATGATCCAGCCGGCATCTGTGCCGACGGATAGCCTTGGTATTTGGTGAAGCAAAATGAATACTGGCCAGATGGTGACTTCGCGAGGACATAATTCACGTAGCATTTCCTTCCCCAACACGGACTTCTGTGAAGGAATCTTGAATGCCATATCTAACAAAACAGAACAAGAAAACTCAGCCCCCGAAAAGGCGCAGACTTGAGTCGAAGATTAACGATCCTGACAGTGAGTCCGACGGGAGCCCGAACGGCAGTCAGACCCCCAGCTCCAGACGGCAGAGCATGCCAGTCCGTCCGTCTTTCTGTCGCTTGCAGAGCCAGCTGACCTCATGCTCCTTGGTGTCTCCAATGCACTCTGCATGGGGGAGGGGCAAGCCTCAAAATGACACGCTGCAGGAAACCAGGTCGCTTACCATTTTTTCTTTCTTTTCTCATTTTTTTAAATTAACTTTATGTAGTGGCAGGCGTCGTCAACACCTACTTGCCTGGTAATTTGATTTTGATGGTGACCAAGGACAGAAAGTGCCCGTGGCTTCAACAGCCGGGACTAGGGCTGGCAAGCTGGTAGAAAAGCAAACCTGCCTTCTTGGAAACTCATAAGGCAACCCCAGAAAGCCCTGGTACCATCGGAACACGGGTGAGCAAGCAAAAGAGCCCAGTTCTGAGCTGGTTTAGGCTGTTTTCCTGTTCTCTAAGGAGTAATGTGCATCTGAGCCATATGGAGTTAAAAAAGGCATTTTAAATGCAGTAAGCCTGCCTAGAATCCGTTCAATTCCTACAACCTACACACTTGAGTCCTGAACCACGAAATCAGGACACGCAGACTGAAGGTCACACTGCTTCAAAACAGGGTCAGCCCCAGACGGGGCAGAAGCAGATGTAACGGGGCAAAGCACGCGGTGGGGTGTGTGCTGGTCTCTGTGTTCTCTGCCCACGGACCTTCCACGTCGTAATCGTCGGCGTGCTGGTCCTTACCTCACTCAGGACCAAGAGCGGCCTAGAAGCCGACACTGCTATATTGCGTTTTTGCTGTCGTTCGTTTGCTGTAAAGAAATAAATGATGTAATAATACAGACTGAAGCCTTTTCTTACACACTCACGGATGCACATGTCCTCATCCTCCCCTCAGCCTCCTGCCTGGCACACTTGTCGAAAGAATGGGCCCTGGCATCCGATGGCTAGCTTCACCCCCTGCTGCTGTGTGACCTCACACCAGTGACTTAACCTCTCTGAGAGTTAGTGTCCTCAGGGCTTAAAGAGGAATAAGAGAAGCTAAGTCAGAAGTTGGTAAGGACTAAAAGAGAGACTCCTGGAAGGCTTGCTAGGGAGCCTGGCATATACCAAGTTCTCACGGAAGGCCAGCAATTTTTATGACTCAGAGCGTGTAGCCGTGAAAGTGAAATCCAGACTCTCTAAATTTCCACCAAGGGCACGTCTCTCCTAAGCGGCCAAAACCAGATCGGAACCCGGGCCCTTCTTGGCTGCTGCTTCCGGCTCCGCTCAACGGATGCAGATTCATGGCAGAAAGCCCAGTGACAACAGCCCCTCCTCCAGGGGCATGCTTTGGCAGGGCAAGCTTTGGCACACAGCCCATGGTGCCTATTTAAAAAAACAAAACAAAAAAAAACAAAAAAAAACTTCTGTTTCTTCAGAAGGCTTTCTGATCTCCCCAAATAAAATGCTAGCCCTTCCCACCCCCAACAGAAATAGCTCCAGGGGTGCTGGCCCCTCCTCTAGGGACCTGGGGCTGACCCCAGCCAAGAGAGGCTGGGCAGGGTGACTCAGCAGAAATTAGCCTGCTGCTCGGAGCCGCCCACCCTGCCAGCGGGAAAAGGAAGGCCTCTGTGAGGCACACAGAGGGGGACACTGCTCAGGTCTCCGCCTCACACACACACACACCCAGGACGCAAAGCGTCCTTTGTCCGGAGGGACCTCAGACAGAAACCGCCCGTGTTGACATTGTAGCTGGCATAACAGGCCAGGCCTGGCTGGGAGAGGCAGGAACCTCCCTCGGACGCTGGGGGGCCTGGCCCTCGCTCCTCGGCCCTGGCCGGGCGCCACCGCCCAGCCTGAGCTCTTTATACACATTAACCCATTTCGTCTCACGGGTATGAGCTGTCTTATTATTATTCCCATTTTGAAGATAAGGAAACTAAAGCACAGAGAGGGCAAATCACCTGCCCAGGGCAACAAAGTCATTAGGTGGGAGAGTTGGGCTTAAACCCAAAACGTCTGGCTTCTAAGAGCGGGGACACAGTGGCCAGGTGTCTCCCGCTGGCGGCATGGTACCCCTGCCTCTGCGCTCTGCTGCTTCTGGCGGAGCTCGGACCCGAGGCCGGCGTTCCTCGGTGTCTGAACCTGAAGGCTTCCCCTCCACACCAGGAACGAGCCTTGCCCGCTCCTCCCAGGACGCTGTCGCTGCCTCCTGCCCCGGCCTCCATCCACCCGGCTCCGCCCCCTCGCCATCCTGCGTCCCAGCTGATGCTCCAGCAACCGGTCCCCCGTGGAGGTCCGGTCCGCGCGGGGCTGGCCCCCGCCAGTCTTGGTCCATGCTGACCCGACTGCCGGGGATCCAGGAATCCGTCCCTCTCTTCTCCGGCGGGACGAGTGGCCCGTGGAAGCTCACGTAGCATCCGGGGCGTATTTCTAACTCCGCGTTCTCTCCAGGACAGAGAGCTTGTCTCTGACTCTCCATCTCCCGCGGCAGGCTCCATTCCCGGTATACAGCAGGTGCTGAATGAATGCTTGTCACGCAAAATGAGTGGCAGGCGACTCCATCACCACACCAAGAATCAAAGAGCCGAGTCTGCGTGGACCAGAGGAGGGTCTGTGTGGGCGTCTCAGGCCTTCCGTGGAAGGATGGCACTTCGTGGCTCCGTGAGGCTGGGGCAGGGGGCCCGCGGTCGGTTCCGGTCAAGAAATAGTGAATGGAAGTGAGATATGTCACGTCCAGGCTGAACATCCAGGTACAGGTACAAGACCATCAGAGCCCTAGGATGAACATCTAGCGTTTGAGCAATGAACACACCTTAGTTATCTGCAGCCCCGGGGTGTTTTCGGCAATACTTATCTTATCCTCAGGGAAGTAACTTGATCCTGTTATTAACCTTATAAATGTTATTTGGGGCATGTGCCAAAAGCGGTCTTTCAGATGGAACATTGGCTGCGACTCCAAACACGAACAGTAGCAAACGGAACGAGAACCAGCACAGTTTGAGTGATTTAGAAGCCAATGAAGGACCACATGCATTGCGTGTGTTTCTTCCAGTCTATACATTTAGGTACCAGCATATTCTCAACCCCTTTCTTTCTTTTTCTCCGCCCCACACACCTGGGAAAGGCAGAGCATACGTCATCCGCTCCACTTGTTATGGAGAAAACGGTGGCTCAGAGTTGTCACCTGCCCAAGGTCACAGAGGGAGAAAGGTGTGGCTGGGGTCACAGCTGGGTTTTTTGACTTCCAGCTATGGACACTTTTTCCTGAACTAAAGTTCCAAACGCTTTGGACCTGGGAAGAAAATGTGAGCCAACATAAGGAAAAGTCATTTGCTGAATCATTTATAAAGGGCCTTTTGTTTCTAAATCATTTCCAAGCAGTAATAGTTTGACTGTTGTTATTGTTATTTTTATTATAATTATTGTCATTTTTATAGCAAAATAATTGGCAGATACCAAAATGGTGAATACCATGAGATTAATAACTGCCATTTGTTTTCGGTGATGGGTGGTGGTGGCTCTGGCCCACACTGTGGGGCCTGAACCGGAGGACAGGTGGCCGGTAACTTGAGAAAAACGTCGGGAATTCGAATCTGGTGTCGCTAGCCCTGTCTCTACTGCTCATATCCAAGTCATCAGCTTTTTTTTTTTCTTGAGTCAGCGAATCCAGATTCGAGACGGAGGTCCTGAGAGCTGGGGCCCAGAGCGATCTGGAAGGGTGCCCAGCACTGGTCTCGAATGAGATCTAATTCAAGTGAGGGTCAGAGATGGGAGGGTCCTCAGAACCGGGGGCCTGCTCCAGAAAATGTTTGTCCTTCAGCTCTGGGAGACCGCGTTTGCTTCCTCCCAGGCTTGTCATCCATCTCCACTTTCTTCTCTTGTCCACGTGACCGCATCATTCCCTAGACTCGTTCCTCTGTGTCTTCACGCCGCAAGCCTCCTCTCCTCTGTGGCTCATGGCTTCTGTCGGTGACGAGATTCACCAGGAGAAGCTTACATCTGTACCCCTTCGCTCTGCCAGGATGACACTTCTGCATTGCTCACACCAAGCACATAATTTGGCAATGTCGCTGGGGCACAGGAGAGCTATGGGAAGAAAACAAGAGGCCCGTTTGAGAGTCTTAACTTCATGCAATTGCACTGTTCGCCTTCCCTTACTTGCTGTACCCCCTCCCACCCCGTCTGATTTCAAACGGCAGTCATAAGAATACCGACACTGGCTTCCCGCGTAGGATTGCGTGTTTGGGGCAAACTCTCCTCTTGGATTTGTCCTTCTATGCTCTTTATCAATACTCGAATGGTAAGGCCTCAAGGAGAGGCTCAGCATCGGAGAATGGGATGAAGGGAAAGGGCCGATGTGATGGATGACCTTGCCTTGTCCTTGGTGTCAAAGGGCCAGACTCCTGAGTTCTTACACTTGCTGTCTGTCCCGGTCCATCGGTGCCGGGATTCCCCAGTGGGACTCGGATTCCAAGCACCTGAGTAATAAGCCGTGTGGCTTGGCCCAGAGCGTCCTCTTTGCCACACGAGTCTCCCACGTGACCCGTGGCAACAGTAAAACAGCTATTTAGAGATTTGCCATCCTAGTCGTCCCTCCTTCTTCTTTTCAAGATGTAAAATCTTAAATTAGCATTTCTAAAACGACTTAAATATCTCTATCTTTATTCATTGCTAAATTTGAATGTTTCACTTGTGGCTTGTAAGATTAATAAAGAGATAGAGATAGAGACAAGAGATCGAGACAGAGAGAGAGAGATAGAAACAGAGATGGAAATGGAGGTCGAGACAGAGAAAAATGGAGATAGAATTAGAGAGAGAGAGAGAGAGAGAGAGATGGATAGAGATAGAGATAGAGAGCATGCTCTTACTAATCATTGTACTGCACACTTGATATGTCTTCCCTTAGTTCATCCTCACAACCGTCAGGTAGGGTAACTGGTCCTTAAGAGAGTTTACATAACTTGCCCGAAGTCACACAGCTAGGAGTGGTGGCACTGATAAGACCCTGGAGTCAGCCTCCCGGCCCCATGGTCTCAAACACCATTTCTTGCACACCCGTTAGATTTACCTACTATTCCACCACCCTACACACTCAACCAGCCCAAAGTCCAGCTGGGCCCTCCCGAGAGTTTCCCTTCACAAACTTCCCCTTTCATCCTGCGGGCTGCCGACCAGGCTTTGCATCTGGCTTGTATTCTTACCTCCTCTCCCTCCTTGCCCGTAACATCTGCTGAGTCCCTGAAGTTTGTCGTTTCTTCTTTTGTGATGCTATTCACTCCCTCGCATCCTTTTCCGGTCTCCCTGCAACCCCCAAGTCCGGACTTCATGATATCATGTTTGAACTACTCTAATTGCTCCCCAATTTGTTTCTCTGATTCCTCCTCTTGTCCTGTACTTATGACTTGATTAATCTTCCCAGACTTAACTCTGCACACACTGGCTTCTCCACTCTTAGAGTCTCCAGGAGTGCCCCCCGAAGAAAGCATCCCCTCCGCCAGCATCCGATGTTATATTCCTCAACTTCTGTAGTAGAATCCTCTTCTCCTTCTAAACTGGTGGTTTCCTCAGATTTCTTCGACTTTCCACATATATTGTGCCTTCCACACCATTTCCCATTGACTTCCTGGTATAGCAAAGGAACTTTATCTGTCTCGCTCTCCTTCAAGGTATAATATCTTGGGTACAATGAATTTCATGGAACACATACCATGTGCCTCAAACTTTCCAGTCGTACCACTTTCTGAATATTATAATCCCGTCTGGACCACATATTTGATTCTAAGCCACGGATGCCTTAGTCATCTTTTATGAGGATATCTGGTCTCAGCTATGAGCTCAGGCACTCAGAGCAGATCTTAGCTTGACTGTGACCAACATCTCTAATTTTTCCAGACAGCTTTGAATCAAAACACTTTGCTTATTGTAAGATCATAAGGCCTGGTCTTATCTTCATAAAATATAAAGTAGATGAAGATTTATATATATCATTTTTATCTCTAGTGCCTAGGTTAAGGTATATAATAAAGACTATTGAAGTCTGACTAGATCTCTCGTTAGCTGTATGACCATACATGTGTCTCACTCATTCTCTTGGCCTGTTATTTAAAATGGTGGGATTGGGTTAGATGAGTGTTTGTCAGAGTATAAACCTTGAAATTCTTAGAGTTCTAGAGACTTTTTCAAGAGCATTCTGGGAAAGAGGAAAATGGGCGGATCCAACAGGTTTAATAACACCTGCTATACTTATTCAGTTAGACGACTGAATAAGTATAGCAGGTGTTATTAAACTTCTGTGTTTCTTCAGAAATATTCCTCTTGAATCGATTTCACGAATTTATCTTTCTGCTCACAATTTCATTTCTAAAAAAACATTCTCTATGGTTTTAAAATATTTGAAAATTACTAGAGTAGATTATTTCTAAAGAATCTCTGCTTTCCACTTTTTATCTGTTGATGAAGATAGAGAATAATGGCTAATGCGCACTGAGTCCTCACTCTGTGCCACGCACTGTGCTAACTGCAGATATTTCGATTATTCCCATTTTATAGGAGAAAATAAGGGCTTGCATTAAGGTCACGTGGTAGTGAATAAAGTTGAGATGTGAGTCGAAGTCAGGGATTCTTCCCTATTCGACTGCCATTTTAAGTTGTCTAGGGGAGAAGAGGTAGAAGCCAGGGCATGCCCATACTTCACCTGCTTTGTTGAAAGAACATAGCACAAATGACAAAGCAGGGCATGCGGCCTTCCCAGAACTGTTTGGTGAAGGCGGGTCAGCCAGCTGGTCAACCTTAATCTCATCTGTAGGAACAAAAAGCTGGGATAGAGATGCCCGTAATATTCGTGGCTGGAGGACGGTCTTCTCTCTCTGACTGAACCATTTGGAGACTTGGCAGAAAACTGAGCTTGCAGGGTTTTAACTAGATCTGATCTTCCCAGGGTTTAGCATTTCTGACAACACCACTGACATCTCCAGAAAACCACAACATGGCTCAGAACTCAGGGTGTTGAATGGAGCCCAAAAGAACCTTCCCTAAGCTAGCCCACAAACCAAGATGCACAAGGCAGGTGTACAGCTATGTGATTGGCATCACTATGCCAATCCAAGACGTGGCTGCCGCTAAGAGACTCCAGAGTGCCCTACACAGAAAACACAGACAAAGGAAATTGGCAGTTTCTATTCAGGGAAAACCGGTTATCGCCTGAGAGTGGTTCCAAGACAAGCAAGGTTTAACCACAGCCAGACCATTTGCCCATGAACCTCCATCAGGAACTAAACTGCACAGTAACATCTGTAGGTTCCTTGTATCCTTGCTGCCAAGAAGTCAGGGAGGGCCTGGCCCAGCCACCCCACCAGACCCACCAAATGCTTTGCCCCCTGCAGACAAGGGTTCTCTGCATGCTGTGCTGACTGGAAACCAGCTTAGAATTTAGCAGAAGCTACTCCGTGAAGCCGATTTTACAGGAGTCACCGTGTAATTTCGCTCCCAAGTTGTGAGCCTGATTTTGAAAATCTCGTTATTGTCATGGAAATAATCACTGTGGTTGATTCCAATCAATTGTTCCCTTTTCTTTCTTTTTTTTTTTTTTCGTTTTGAAACTAGGGCAGCGGAATTGAACGAAGGGGGAAAATTAGGCATTTAACAGAAAAAAAAAACCCACAATAGAGCATTTTAGAAGATGAATGCAGTAAATTATAAAGCTTAAAAAAAATACAGCATTTCTCTCTAGTTCTTGCCCATTTTCCACCTCATCGTGCTCAGCATTCGAGACACTTCCGCTCCTCCCTTCCAAAACACAGTGGCCTTAGCTTTGGTTCCTCTTGTTACGTCACCTCTGGTCTTTATGGGAGTGGCGTGGTAATGAAGTCTCCAAACGGGCAATAACTCTGTTGGTTGGTGTCCCACTGTTCTTCAGAAGCTTTCAGTGGCCTAAGTTAGACGACTGAATAAGTATAGCAGGTGTTATTAAACTTCTGTGTTTCTGAGTAGAACGGTGAGGGAAGCGACACCCTGGTGGTTTCTATTTTATTCATTTTCAAAGCCAAATTTAAGGGATGGTCATTATGTGTATTTTAAAAAATGAGGGGGGTCCCCAAGAGTTTCCTAAAAATAAAGCAGCAGCAAAAAAGCCAAGAGCCAAATCATTCACTGTGGAACGAACCTACCAACACAGGTTTTTCCCCACAGCATCTGCAATTAGCAAAAGAACATAGAAAGGCAGACGTGGCCCCATCTTCTGGTGGTGAGAAGTCATAGCGGTAGCCATCAGAGTTTTTGAACGTGTTTTGTTTTGTTTATATTTTAAGGAACTGCTCAAGGTTTGTCTTTCTTCAAGGGAATTGACAATGGAAGATAACTATTGCCTGATCAATATTTCTATTCCCAGCAGCAAAAACAGGGGACAGTTGAGCAGCTGTCAGGAAAGATTTCTGGATCTGACACCAAGGCACATCAGGCGTCTGTCCACGTGTAGCCAGGCCAGACACCGGTCCAAGTCTGCACGCACAGTTGCTGTCTATGTGGACAAGTAGACAACGCCCTTTGGATGAGCTGATTGAAGTAGAGAAACACGATGGACCTAAAAGTTCTAGAAAGATGTTCTATCAGCTTGTGCTGGTAACGACTGCAGCTCAGACATAACAGAAGGTTCCCGAGTTCTGGAAGAATGATGTGCTATGTGCAAAACGCAGATCTCACCGGCAATGATTAATTCTCCCCCGAGACACAAGCTCGAAGAGTCAGCACTCACGCAGGGCTCACTTTTGACCATGAATTCTGTGAAGTGTTTGTATGAGGCAGGGAGGGATGGGGGACAGAGCAATGGGGACCGGGAAATGTGGTCACGCTTTTTTCCTCTGAGATAAAGAGAAGCATGAGAAGCAGCCGACTGAGTCTGAGGGTTGGACAAGCTCATCCGCTTGGTTTTCTTCCTCTAAGGGGGTCTGTGTCCCCCAGGGGTGCCTGGCTATAGGCTTTGCAGTGGATGAACCCAGAACTACCAAGGTCTTCGCAGCTGAGGTGGAGGTGGTGGAGAGCTGGAAAAAAGGACATGTCCCACCGCCACATCGTTACAGATCAGATAATGGCAACTTCGTAAAAGCTGAAACAGGAGGCTGATGCGAAATGAGCTACTCACATAGGCTATAAAACCACGGACAGGAGTCTGTGTTCTGAAGCCATATCTGGCATCTCGTAAAAGCAGTGACCAATGTCCCTCTAGAGAGTGCTGGCCCTGGCTTTCTCCTGTCTCCACCATTGAGTCTCACTTGGTTGTGGCGAAAAAAAAAAAATGTTTGTAGGATTTACCTCAACGTAATAATATTGGAGACAACAAAATAATAACTAATCTATATTGCGCTTTCTATGCCAGGTACTATCAAAGCACTTTGTGTGTGATCGCATTTATTATCCCCTTTTTATAGATAAGAAAAGGGAAGATTAGTGAGGGCAAAGAAACGCCGAAGTCATTTAGCTATTTTTTTTCATGCATTCATTAATTCACAATTTTTTATTGAGTTCCAGTGATGTCAGGCAATATTTGAGGCAGTAGGAATACAGCCGTGGACAGAATACAGGCAGATTTTTGCCCTCATCAGACGGATGATAAAAAAAAAAAATATGTCACGCCACGGACTGAATTGTGTGCGCCCCCCCACCCCACCAAATTAATATGTTGAAGCCTTAACAATAGAAACCAAAGCCTGCCAGACCTTGAAATAAAATTTCCAGCATTCAGAACTGTGAGAAATAAATTTCCGTTGCTTAAGCCGCCCAGTCGGTGGCATTTTGTTACACAGCCCGAGCTGACTGATACATGTCAAAGCTATACGTGCCATGGAGATTGCTGGTTTCGATTTCAGTGCTAGACGTTTCTATTTTATGGAGGAGTTAAGTATGGCCTCTCTGATAAGGAGCTTTTAGGGAAGAAATATGAAAAAAGAGTAGAAGCAAACTAAGCAGGTACCTGTAGAAGGAGAGATTCAGGCAGAAAGCACTGACATGGGAGAGTTCTTGGAATTTCTGGGCAGCGGCAGGTACACCATGACTCGCGGGGAATAAACGAGAGGGGGAAGTAGTAGGAGACGGGGTCGAAGAGGGAATGAGCAGGGTTCGCAGCCGGGCGGCCTGCTCCAGAGCCTTGCTCGGAGCAGTGCCCAGGTGGAGGTGCTCAGCTTCATCTATTTCCATTCGCCTGGTAAGTAAATCCTTGTCCGTCCTTCATCTGCAGTTCTTTTGAACCACTCATTACAAGAGTGGCTCTTGCATGTATGATAGAGTTGGGTTTTACTTCATAAACCAATTTGAAATTATTTTCTTTTGATAGGTAAGTTAAGCTCTTTCACATTTATTGTTATGACTGACATGCTTTGTCTCAATTTTTCCTTATTATCTTATGTTTTGATATATGTATATATTACATTATATTTTCTGTGTTTCCTTCTCTATGTGGTGTGTTGTCTTTTTTTTTTTTCATTTAATATTAGAAAAAATTTTATTTTTAGTCTAGTGGTTCTCTTGGTATTTCAACTTTTTGTAGTTCCACTAATTTTCAATTTTCTTACTTAATCTTCACTATCTTCTATGACAGCTTTATAAGGTGTCTTTTTACATCTAAAATATTTATTCTACTTTCCACTACCTCTCTTCTCTTCCCATGAAATTTTCTAAAATTTATTTTTAACTTTTTATTTTGAAGTCATTACAGATTCTCAGGAAGTGGCAAACATATTATAGAGAAGTCCCAGGTGCCCTTCACCCAGTCCCTCCCAATGATTGCAGCGTACGAAATGGCAGCACTATGTCAAAGCCAGAAATTGACATTGATATGATGTGTGTATATTTCCATGCCATACTTCGCATGAGTGGGTTCGCGTGATCCCCACTGCAGTCAAGATACGAAACTCTTCCAACACACAAAGATCTGGCTGTTCTTTATAGTCACACCGACTCCCGTTTCTCCCCAAACCCTGAACACTGGCAATCATTAATTTGTCCTCCACCTATGGCCTGTCATTTTGAGACCATTAGGTTTAGTTATTGATCTGTTAAAGTTTGAGTCTGCCATATTGTTTGTTTCCTGCTCGTTTCCTCTGCTTTTCAATTCTCTCTTCTTTTTCCTGCCTTCCTGGGGATCCCCTGAACATTTTTTTTTAGAATTCCATTTTGATTTGTCTACCGTGCTGGCATGGTTCAGTGCACTTGTCCAACACAGGGCCTGTGCCCTCACACTGAAACATCCTTTCCCCAGCTTTCGGCAGAAGTCTTTGAGTGTATCTATTTACATAGCATTTGAAGTGATTTTTTTTTTTTTTGGTTATTACATTAAACATACATAACTTATCAGAGTTACTGGCAATCCCATGGTATCACTTTGAGTGAAGTGTAGATACCTCATCTCCCTATAGGTCCCTTTGCTTTCCTTGTTTATAAGAAAATTGTCTTTATAGTTCCCCGACATCTGTTGAGAACCTCATCAGACAGTGCCACAGAGACTCAACAGAATAAGGCAAGTCTGTTGTGCTTACCCGTATTTTCACTCTTTCTGTTGTTCTTCCTTCTTTTTCTTTCTGTTCCGAGAACCCCTTTAGCTATTCTTGAAGGGTAAATCTTTGGGTGACAAATTTTCTTAGTGTTCCTTCATGAGGATATCTTAATTTCCCCTCCATTCCTGAAGGATATGTATATATACATATCTGTGTGTGTGTGTGTGTGTGTGTGTGTGTGTGTGTGTGTATACACACACACACATACATATATACATATATCTATTTTTTTATTTTATTTAATTTTTGCCAGATAACAAAATTCTGGGTTGACGATTCTTTCCTTTCAACACTTGAAAAATGTTTTGTAGGTTCCCTGCCTGGTCCTTTTCTTTTGGGGTAAAGATGAGGAGGCATTTCTTTCCATGATAATTAGGTTTGAGTAGAGCGGTTATTGTCCAAAAGTTTTTTTGTCTTGCTGGGCTGTCCTTTTTGTGGTCTTTTGGTTTGAAAAAGCAAGCTTTTCTTAGGAATGTATTTGCCTGTGCCCACTGGCATTTCTGAGTTACGGTCTCTCTCTCTCCACTATCCAATCTAGGATATGAGACAAAAAGTAAGCCAGGAAACTCACCAACCTATTATTTCCAGGCTACTGAGGTCCCTAGAAAGTCTGCCTCTTCTCTCCGCCTAACTGAGTCTTCTCATGTTCATTTTATATGAAATGGTCAGGGGATTTTTGCCTATGTAGTGGTAAGAATATAGAAAATTATGTCTTTTCCATCGTTCTAGAAGATAAAGTCTCTTCCCATTTATAAAGTTGCATTCTTCCTTCTTATTCAGAACATGTAATGTCCACATATTATTTTATCAGTCCTTTCACCCCAATTTTTTCTCTCAATTCTTGCTTGAATGAAGCACATTTTCTAACAGAAAATGCTGGTTCACCATTGCTTTGTTCTGTATGTTGTTTTCAAGCAGTCCGATGCCAATATAATTCTCTTGCCTTTCTGAGTGATTCCATCTCATTATGTAGAAGACCTAAAAATATTTCTTTGAAGATTATTTATTTTACTAATTCAAGTCTCAGAATTGATCATTCCAGGTCCATTTGCTCTAGTACCCTTTGACTAATTTGTGTGTAGATTCAGTTCTTCTTTTACTTCTGGAAACTTTCTGGACTTACAGTTTTGAATATTAGTTCTGTTACATTGTTTTGATGTGTTTTCCCCTTTGGGGTTGCCAATCGTAGGTATGTTGGACCTCCTTTGCCAGTTGTTGTGCATTTGAACCACTTTTCCTCTTTTTACTTTGTTTTTCATTTTATTTTTATTAATTTTTTGATTGTTTATGTATTTATTTTCAATAACATTTATTAAATTTTTATTTGACTCTAATCCTCTTGGGTACTTTGTAATTTAGTCTTCATTAGTGATATAATTTTATCTCTTTTCACTATTTATCTCCTAAGTCTTTTCCAATCAACTTTCACTCATTTTATTTCTTCCTAGTTTGGGGAAGTGGGGAGAATTTTTTTTCGGTCTATTTTTTCGGTCTATTTCCTAGCTTTTACATTTCTTATTAAAGATATTATTTTAAACCTTTAAATTAATTCACTTTAGAGTGTTTCTTTACGGTTATTTTAGAGTTTTCTTCTGCTTTTCAGTTGAATTGCCTGGTAAAAATTTCCATCAGCGGAAGTGCTTTTATTCTCATTTTCTAATTGTGCACAGTAGTTTTATATGGATGTGGTCTGCTTTATGGGTCCTTACTTCTTTCACGAACAGGGTCCCTAGTTTAAAGCTCCTCTTCATGTCCGTCCTTTCCTCTCCTGTGGAGTTTCTGTTATGGATAATTTTGGTTATGGCGTGGTAAGTTATTTCTCTTGGAAAGTTCTTGATCCTCCCTACTACTTCCTTCATTTTCTTCATTGATTTGTCTCTCCAAAGGGTACGCCCCTTTCTCTACACATCTGTACCTTCCCCAGAAGTGATGCTCCTCAAAGTCTGCCTTTCTATGCTTCCACACATTCAAAACCCTTCCCTCCATCCAGTGCTATAAACTTTCAAGTTGTAACCTGTGTTTTATATTTTAGTTTTTAAAGTTGAACTTTCCATTTCTGCGGTTATTTTGTTTGTGCTTTATCCAGGTTCTGCTATTCTCTACAGTTTTTTAAGCCTCCTCTCTCTACTCTCTCACACGCAGGCAGCGAATCTGTTGGTAGTCATCATTTCCTCTGCTTACAGGTGAACTGAAGACCCGAACGCCTCTGTCTCCTAGTAATGCCAAAGGCATGATCATGCGTAGTTTTATTTGATCTCCTTATTGTTTCCATATATTTCCTTTTGGGGATGGTTTGGGAAAGTTTTGAAACCAAGATGTCTCCATCATTCTCTAAACCCAGAAGTCTCTTCTTTCTGCCTCTACTTGAAATAGTCAGTAAAGCAACTATTCCTACTTAGCTTTAATCCTCACCCAGTTACAGATTTGGTGAGACAATGTGCCTCAAAGCTTTGGGTTGTCCATTTCTTCTTATTGTTTTTATTTTCCCAACAAAAATCGAATGTTTTCAATGATTTTGTCTACCAAGAAAGAAAATCTTATTGACTAAGTAATGATCTCTTAATTGATTCACATATAACCAATGATATCCCAAATGACGGAAGCATTAGCTTAGTGTTGATTAAATTACCACCAAGCAAAGAGGCGTTTCATATTGCCAGAGCTAAATTCTTAACAGGAAATGTTCGGTATTCATTTAAGTGACTTAACATCATAAAGAGCTTGTGAATGCTTGTTCCTGCCTTTGTGGATATGTGGAGGATCAGCAGTGCCCAGGTTGGGAATTGTTGTCCTACCCATTCAATGTAACTTAACCAGGAAACATCAAAAGAGGACAAAAGTTATAGAGAGGAAGGATCCTACCCCAGCCTATGGAGGTCTTTATGAATGGGGGAGACGATAAACACAAACTACTGTAAATGTTTGTTCTCCAATAAATGTTGGTTCATGGTAGAGTAGTGTCAAAAGAGAAAAAAAAAAAAAGACTAAGTCTGCTCAAGTAAATCAGAAAAGTCTTCATGAAGGATGAGTCTAAATCAGGTCTTAAGAGGATGAGTAAGGAAGTTTATAAAATCAGCTTGTTCCAGGAATCGCTGTATCTCAAAATCCTTCTGAAAACAATGAGAAACAGAAGTCAGAACCCACATCCACACCGTCATATCTCAAACACACAGATAAACACACACACACATGTGCACTGAACACAAGAAAAATGGGATGCATTCTGATGATTTTTTGTTTTTGTTTTTAGTGATGATTTTAACTATAGGAGTGTATCAGCATCATCCAGGGAACTTTTTTGTGTTCAAAGCAGTCACGCAAGAAGCCTCCGTGCTCATAATCTGGTATTGCCTTCAGAGTGAATTGGGATAGGGGCATCCATTGACTTCAAGGTCGACACACTGTTCGCCCCTGATATGGAGAGAATGAGACTAAACAACCCCTTGTCTACCACCCACTCTAGATTTTCTTAAGGAACAAAAGACTTCCCTCCACAGAGCTATAAGGCTCTCCTACTGAAAATTAGGTCAGTCACAGAACCTTCAAGTGTGTTCTGAGGGAGATATAGGAAGCCTGGTATTTTCAAAGAATAAGTTCATGTCCTCCCTGGTGACAGGGGCCCTATTTCTCCAGCCCCCTGTCTGGTGATTCCAGTCAACAGTATCATCTGAATGCTCTCTTCTAAAAAGAAAAAAAGAAAAGCAAATTACCTCTCCTAGTGCTTCTTCATTCCAAGAAAATATAAACTCGTTGAGTTGGTTGTTAGTTCATTCCATTTTGTTTGATCAAAGGGGACAGGGAGTCCTTTGCAAAACCTCTCATAGGTGAAAGAGCCAGCCGACTGCTGTCCATTATCTACCTCTGCCCAGTGACACCTAATGGTATTCTGGTTAAAAGCTGGAGATCTTTATGAGTCAATCTTCCAGTCAGGCAGAGCGGCCCCAGTGAGATGAAGTAGTGTGTGGGCACGTATCCCAGGAAGATGCTTAGTGTGTTAAGCTCAGGAGCCTGTTTTTCAGCTTCTCAGGACTAAGTTCCCTGTATGTTAAGGTGAATGGGAAAATGGGAGGAGCAAGAGGAGTCAGAGACAAGTTAAGTGTTGGGGAGTGTCTCACCCACAAAGCAAAACCTTTTGTTGTGGACTTCCCTGCAATTAAAGCCTTTCATAGTTACATCATTTCATAAGGTACATAAATATCTAATCACTGTATTGTACACCTGAAACTAATACAATAGATCGTACGTTAACTCCGAGTGAAAAATAAATTTTTAAAAAAGACAAAGATGACTGAGGCTTTAGAAGGAGAACAGAGAGGGAAAAACAAGGGTACTAGGGGGCTATGGAGAAATGGAATATTATAGAAGGAAAGTAAGTGGAGAATTACTGAAAATTGTTTGGCAGTGTGGGTTGGGACAAGGTACATGTTGTGATTTCTTTGAGCAAAGATTTAGGCCAGAGGTAGGTTCATCTTTAGAGACATAGCCTAATGCAGGTAGAAACCAGGCTAAAATTTGGTTAAATGTCTTAGCACAGTGTTTAGACAAGTCTTCTGTGCCACGTGGGACTTTATGGTTTCCAGGTCACACGTTTATACTTATTTTTTAAATCAATATCTAACATTAACTGATGTCTATATCTTCTTCCCAAATAGGACAAAACTTGACCAAATTTTAAATTCCCATATTTCCTTGGTCTGTTTTCAGATACTATGTTGAGATCATCTGAGATTTACTTATCAGATATTTTAATAATCAAAAATTTATTTTTGTAATATATTTTACTGTTTTTGTTTTCTCTTTTCTTTTTTATCCCACATCTTCCTCTTGGATTTATTTTGTTCTGTTTTGCCAAGTACAATTTCTAGTAATTATTTCAGTTAGAGTTTAAGAATGGTAAAAATATTAAGTTAAAATTCAAGAATAGTAAAAAAATAAAAATTGTCTTACCATTTTAATTGGACATTAATTTGGCTGGGCATAGAATGCAGATGACACTGTTATGTGTCATCCAATGTTGTGAATGAGAAGACTTATATCAATATGATTCTTATTATTCTTTCATAGAGAAGGTTTTCTTCCCCTTACCCCTGTCCGAGAGGTTTTTGGATTGCCTCTTTATCTTTGGTGGTCTGAAATTCTTCTATAATATTTGTAGATGTGGATCATTTTATATTCCTCTTGCCCGATACCTAGTAGTCCCTTTTAATCTGAAAATTTGTGTCTTTCTCAAATAAGCTATTTCTTCTATGATTTTTTGACTCTCTCTATTCTGTGTTCTTTTCTTCTAGATCCTTCTTAGAACTTCTGATTTCTTCCTCTCGTTTTAGTTTTTCTCTTGTGTTTTCATTGTTGCCATTTTATTTTGTGTTCTGAGAAAAATTATCAACTGGATTCTCCAATTATGAATTCTCTTCTCAGTTCTATACATTCTATCATACATCTACTATTTTTTCCTTTTATTTCAACAACTTTCTATGTCCAAGATTTCTAGTTGAGTCTCTTTAATGTAATGTCCTCTCTCATCTCTCTATATTTGTTATATTAATTTGGTATCCTTAGTTCTCAAAATCTGTGTCGGTTGAGTTTGCTGGCTCTATTTTATTAAATTGACTTTCTTAAATATTGGATGAGTCTTGGTTTAGGGCTGATCTTTGTATCTTTGAATCTCCATTTGCTTATTTGAGAGCTAAGTTATACTGCCCGTTGTCTGTGATGACAAACCAAAATTGGATGTACTGCTAGTTGGGATGGTCAGGAGCTAGTCTTCTGGTTATGGAGACTCCTCATCACCAGCCACTCAGAGGGTTATTTTGCCTCTCAGGTCCAATGCCTCCACTTACTGCTCCTGCGTAGGGCCAGGCCCTCCTGCTGCTGCCCTCACAAGTATGTTATGTATGGTAGTGCTGAGGAGAGGGGGTAAGCCATCTGGTCTCTCCTGGTATTGTATTGTAGAAGCCATCTTGACTGTCAAGAGCTCTAGATCGCCCTCCATCCCAACATCCAATCATTGGTATTTAGACAGAATATCTAAAGCCGCTCCCAACTAAGAGCTAACCCCTCCAGGGTGTGTTTAGGGCTATGGGTTCATCAATTATTCGAATCACATCTACTTCAAACCTTCCAGGAATTCTTTATAATTTCTGGTCTATGGAGAGTTGTCTTTATTTTACAACACTGTTATGGTTCATTTTATTCTATATATTTGGGGTAGGAAAAGGACATTGTAGCATATTCTCAATTTATCATCTTAATAACATCTCCTGTATTTAATTTGCAAATTTGTTTTTGATTCATAACTGTACAAGAACTATAACCATAAAGGTATGTTTCCAATTTATTTGTACACATTCAAGCAATGCTGCAATTGAAATAATTGAACAATACAGGGAAATCATGGTTTTTAAAATATTCTTAGATATGGTATCTATATATCACCCCTGTTTAAGAGATATTGTTCTGGGCTCTTAAATAAGAACTGACTTCATCTAGACTTGATTCAAAACTCAAGAGAGAGAGACTAAAAATGATAGTTCCATGCCTCAGCCATGAAGCCTTAACAACAGAAGCAACACAGTGCTATTATTCTCTGAAATGACCCATACCTCAGGCTGTAGAGTATATTTTGGTCCTGCCAGCCTGCTGGTCAAACAGAACAGGTGGAAGGAAGGGAAAATAGCTGAGATGTAAAGAACAGGACTTATGCAATGTTTTCAGTATGTCAATTAGTATTCAAACATATCGCGTTGACTCGTTCTGACAATCCCCTGCATATTTTGATGTTAGCAGGTTGGACGTTATCTCCATTTTACACAAGAGAAAAACAGAGACTCAGAGAAGTCACCTGCCCAAGGTCCCACAGCTATTGTTGACTATAAAAGCAAAGTCCTTTAAAAGGGATGTCGGTCAGCATCCCAGTAGGACACAGATGGTATGCAGAACTTAGAATAATTTAAGGAGGGCTTAGTAAAGGGATGACTGACAAAGATATGGCAGGGTATAGAGAAATGACAAGTGCAGGCTACTGAGGCTAGTGAGAGGACATCAGTGACCGCCACCAGGCTTGATGAAAAAAAGGGAAGGAAATGGTTACTGTGTGGGCTCCTATGCTTTATCAGCCTGGTGGAGCCCAAAGACCCCATCTCAAGATGATGTTTTTAAATGAATTTGATAAAGTACTTAAAATTACAAAAGAAGTCGATTCTATTAAAATATGATGAATATAGCATTTAAATAAAATAAGTTTGCGATGTATTAATATGAGCGCTTTACCTAACGAGATCTGATGTGTCTACTAAAGATCTGGTGAGTCTAGTAAAGACTACAATTTCAAAATAGTGATGAACATAAAGATACTTGGATGTATCTGCACCTTCCGTAGAGTGGTATGAGAACATCCATGACAACAGCAGCCAGAGGTATTGTTAATGCCATCATGACGTGCTGCCTAACTTGGTAATTGAAGGAAACGGTAAATTTGGGTCAGACTTTAGAGAGCATGAAGGGTTTTTTTTTATTTTCTCCATTGAACTTTATAGAACCTCCTGACCTCTATCTGTAGATCCGAGATTAAAAACAATAGAAATTTATGTTCTCACGGTTCCGGAGGCTGGAAATCTGAGGTCAAGGTGTCGACTAGGTTTGAGAGGACACAGTTCAGCCCATGACAGAGAGGCTGCTGTGAAGACGACGGGAGTTCTGTTTCGCCAGAAATTTTCATCCCCATGAGTTTAGTTTCTAGACGTCTTGATGTTTCTGTGTCTGCCTCAGGAGAGTCCTACCTCACCTGCAGCAACCCTGTAGTCACCAGTCTGACTATGGTGACCCCAATGGGAGGTGTTGGAAAGCCCCTAGCCCAGAGCCCAGACAAGGAAATAGCTTTTCTCAGAACTAACGTGATTGTATTGATTGTGTTAATTAATCATTGTATGATGTCTCTTTCTTCGAAGGAACCATAATTTAAATTGTTCTTGATATTCATTTGTCTAGTATATGTCAGGGTTAAGAGCTGGGCCTCTGGAATTAAACAAATATAGATCTGAATCTCAACTTTTATACTTATCAGTAGACAGTTACCAAATTTTCTCGGCTCCCTCATTTTAATTATAGTTATAATTATATATAAAATATATTTACTTATGTACGTAAATATATATAATTCATATATATTATCTAAAATAGATTTTATGCTTTATAATATATAACATTTACATAGTACATAAATACAAATATAGATTACATATGTAAATATAGTCTTAATAATAGTTTCTGTGTCATGAATTATTATAGATAACAAATGAAGTAATGCATTTAAAAGCTATATAAATGATAGTTGGTATTTGGTAAATGTGTTGAATGTGGACTATGTGTTATATAACAGTTCTAGAAATAAAGGTAAATTGCCTATTCTGAAGAAATCCATCATGTACCAAAAAAAAAAAAAAATAGCAAATCATTGTAACAAGTGTTAAGAGAAGGGTAAGAACAAGCTATCAGGAAAATTCGAAGGGCGAACATCCATGCAGACTTGGAAGGCTCCCTGCAACAGATTTTCTCTGGCTTTGTCTTGAAGGGAAAGAAGAAGAGATTGAAAAACTTTGTAGGCACAGGGCGCAGTGTATGCACGTCTGCGGAGGCATGAGCGCCTCGTCTTCCCAGGGAATCAAAACAGGTGGCTACGCTGAGAAGTGATGAAAGGTGAAACCAGAGGTGGAGAGTGAAGGGGAGCAGGCCCTGAATCCCGCAGCGGGCTGGGCCTGCCTTCAGAGAGAATGATTCATGTGGGAAACTAACTAACAACTAGGTCAGCGCTGTTTCTGATGGAGGTGAGGATTAATGGCGATCTCTGTGTTACTGTTCTTATAAAAAAAAAACAAACATAATAGTATGACTGTCTTCCCATAGATCCGATTTGTGTTCCCAACGTAGTCCCTCGCTCCATTACCTTAGAAAACACGAGCACCGACATGATTTCTGCCTCCACCTTGTTCGTGACTCATGATGGGAATTCTGAGTAACAGGTCCTTGTCACTCCAAAACCTTACCTAAGATTAGGTATCGGAAAAATGGAAACATGGAAAAAATTGGTGCCAACACCCTTTGTCAACTATGTCTTCTGTCCTTTCGATCTCATTTTTCTCTCGTTTCCCTATTTTTTTATCTTTCCTCCCAACCATACTTTGGACCCATAAAAAAACCTTTGTTTAGTCCTTTCGATGTGACTTTGGAATGAATAAAGGTTTCTTGCTGATTATGATAAGCTGAGAATCCGAATTGAAAAACCTACTAAGCATGTCCTGTATGGTGACTTTTACAACTGCTCTATCACTTTCACTTTATAGATGAGGAAACTGACTTTTAGAAATATCCATGTTCTCCTCTCCCGTACGAGCCCACTTTACCTCCCCCAGCCCACTCACATCCAGGCGGGGGTCACATGACTAGTTCTCACCAATGGAATGTAGTGGAAACAAGGCCTCACTTCCAACCCAAGGAGTTTAAACATGCATAGGCCTTCTCTACACTCTTGCTTTTCTTTTATCGCCCGTTTGGACTGGTGATAAAGAGAAGTAACATCTCTTATGTCCGGTCCATTATGCTTTGGGGTTTGTTTGTTATAGCAGCAAGTAGTTTCTTAATCAATGCATAGCTTGATGATGGCAGAATCAGAAATACCTAGTATAGGTGAAGCACGGTTTGTTTTGAAAGATATGAACATGAATTAAGACAGTTTGGGCCCTTGTGAAGTTTTAAGGCTAATAGGATCCCAAGATATGGACAGAAATATTCTGTGATACAGAATAAAAATTGAAAATGAAGTCTACAGAAAAATAAATATGAAAGGACATAGGAATTAAGAAAACAAATAAGTTGTGTCATTGTGTAATAAGGGAGGATTCTCAGGAAGAAGGTGGGGTCTCTGTATTGGGAGGATGGTAGCATGCAGAGATGGAGTTATCAGGAAACAGCGTGGCACGGAGAGTTGTCAGGTGGGACGGAGATGAGGTACAGAACAAATAAAAAAGTAGGATGGGGCCTCACCATGAAAGACACTAAATGCCAAGTTAATGACTTTGAGCATCATATACGTGTTTGGCTGAGGGTTGTAACCAACACCTGTTGGCTGAATGATCTTAAAAATAAATGGCAGGTCATGCCCTCAGAGTTTGATGACTGTTTACAGGGATGGTTTTACCACCATAGAAGGGTTTCATATCTGACAGCTGGTCTCCTAGTACTGAAGGGGACAGAGAATATCAAAGATTGTTGGGGGTGAGCGGAAGGGAATAAACAGTATCCACAATTGGTCCACCCTGGCAGGGTTCCAGACTCTAAACAAACTTAAAGATAAAGCGATTTGAAGAGCTGTTAGATCTTGTTCCGTTTAGGGTTCAGGGGAAGTATGTCGAGAGCCTTTTCTCCCTAGGAGTGCATATCCATGAAAATAGCAAGGTTGGCATTGGATGTCACATCAGAGAAGGCCATGCTGGGGAAACAATGTGTTTTGAAATCAGGTCACTTGGGAAAAAAATTCCTGCAAAGTGAAAGCTCAAATGAAGCT
Organism: Pteropus medius; assembly: GCF_902729225.1. Taxonomy (NCBI): domain Eukaryota; kingdom Metazoa; phylum Chordata; class Mammalia; order Chiroptera; family Pteropodidae; genus Pteropus; species Pteropus medius. The sequence goes on along the minus strand of NW_024349804.1, from coordinate 7,638,142 downwards.
AGCAATTTAGGTACTTTTCACAGCCTGACTTAGCGGTTATTCTTCTAACTAAAAACTAGGAAAGGCACTCTCTGGGTACATATTTCTTTAAAGTTTGAGTATCTCTTTCATTATTTTTATAGTGCACACATAGATCTCAAGCTTGAAGTGTTCTTTTTATCACTGTAGCTAAGCAAAAAAAAAAAGGAAAAAAAGCCATCCAGCTGCTCTATCTGTTTGTGCCAAATTGGGTCTCTCCTGAGTGCTGTGATTCTCATGCAGCAAGATACCCTGGGTGTACAGAAAAGTCGAAGAGGAGATTCACAGCGACAACTCTGAATTTTCACTTTTTTTTTTTTAAGATAAATCAGTTTGGTATCAGACCCTTCCTGGTTGGAGAAAACACTCCCCCTTGACCCCCGAATCATGTAAAGTTTTTTTTGCAGGGAATTTCAATCCAACATGCCATTGTTTCAAGGAACCATCACTGACACCACATCAAGTTGATGGAGAGGGGGAAAAATAGAACTAACATTTATTTAGCATTTTCTATCTTTATTTATTTATCGTCTATCTTTATTTATTTTCTATCTACCACAGTCTTTATTTAATCATCTTCGTTTTGGTATACAACCTTATACTATAGGAATCTCAACTTCTACAGAATAGAAAACTAAAGTTTAGTTAATTAAGGACTTATCCAAGGTCATATAGCTGTAAAGAACAGAGATTGAGTCAAGTTTGTCCTGGCTTCAGAATTTATAGCATTAAGTTGTTTATAACCAGATACGCAGTCCAATCATAGAGCTTTCATTAAAGGGCCAAGGAAGATAAACAGGCCTTATATACATAAGCGCTAAATAACGCAGTGGCAATCTCACCTGTAAGTATTGAATAAAACTAATATAAAGTAAAAATCAAGTGAGATTATTCTATGATTATATCCAGGAAGAGGTAAGATTTGAAGAGATTTGAGCTTGCTCAAATTAATAACATCATTTACAGCTGGCTCAAATTAATAACATCATTTATAGATGTTATTAATTTATAAATATTATTATAATATGAATATTACAATACAGTATATTTTACTATGTTGCTGGGAAAGCTGCTGTCGTATTCTTTTCCTAATGCATTTATTTCAGAAGATACTCTTTAGATAGAGCTCATTGTCTTCAAGTTTGAATAATTCTAATTGAAGATGATTCTTGACAGATTTATGTACAAAGCTAGTCCTTCTTGTATTTACTCATCTATGAATTCACCAAACACTTACTGAATACCTCCCAGGTTTTAAGATCAAGATATTAAACCTTTGTTTTCAAGAAACTTACAGTCTCATAGTCAGAAGAAAAAAATTTATACAGTCATAAAGTAAATGATAAGCACTGTGATAGAGACTCAGTATGAAGTATAAGATCAGGACAGGGCACCGACCTCACTAGGAAGAGACTCATGGAAATGTGACACCAAGCAAAACTCTGAAGGGCAAGGAGGAGACATCTGAGGGGATGGGCTAGGTGGGGTGTCATGGGTCAAGGCCAAGTGTGTTCGAAATCTTAGGGAAGTCAGAGGACGTATGGAGTCTTGTGTAGGTTATATGACAGTTGTGGAAGGTGAAGCTGGACAAGTAAACAGGACACAACCCAGGAGGGTGAGGTCCGATTGCCATGGGGTCACCAGACATGCTGAAAACTGCCCTTCTTCACGTTTTAGAGAAAGGCATCATGTGATGGTATAATTAAGTTTTGCTTTCTCTTTCAAAGTACCTTCCCTCACTTACTTCACCGCCATTTGGGATTCTTCCGATATAGGTCATGACCAGGAAATCAGATCTTTACTTGCTCCATCCTGTCATGTGGTTTTGCAAGTGAGGGTCTCTGGTACCTGTCACGAAATAGATACGACTAGGGAGGTTGACCATAATTCCTTTCTCCTACATTTTTTCATAATAAAGACGTTTCATCACATGCTAAAGGAATGCCAGCACTTAGAAATATTTTGTGACTTTGGAGGGTAGTGGGATGCTGTATGTGGAATACTGTGGCAAATTGTTAAGGGACATTGAAATCAATATACTTCTCGAGAGAAATTATTGCCACCTTGCACAGTCCTGTTGGAAAACAAGAATTAAGGCTGGCCACACTGTCGAGGTCATTTCGGATCCTATTATTCTACTTCTCTGATGATAATGATGATAAAAATAGCCCTTCTTTGTGACTCGCACAGTTTTTAGAGACCACTCACCCATGCTCTCCTCTGAGCAGCTGATGGGGAAGGCAGAACTTGGAAGGCCAAGAGTGCTCCCCACCAGACCCAAAAGCTAAATGATAGTTTAAATAGGAGTTGTGAGAGACTGCATAACTTAGGATCCATCCTTCTACCATAGTACGGCTTCCCGGAAAGCAAAGCTGACCTCCACATGACTAAACTCAAAATTGAAGGATAGTCTAAGAATATCCTTTTATTCCTGTATAATCTATGATTTATATCTATTTATAAAAACAGTTAAAGCTATATAAATTTTCAACTTGTTTCTACCATGGAGAAATGTTTTAAAATTTGCCATTTTCCCCAACATACTTTAAATTTTCCTGTCATTTGTCCTAAACTTAACTTTTTAAAAAAAAAATAAAAAGCAAGCAGTACTCCATAGTTAATTGTGATATCACTGTTAACAGAGAATGTTTCAGAGACATACTCACTTGAGAGAGATGTAACCACTAGAGACAAAAATGGTCTATGAGACTTGAAGAAGCTTTCTGGAAAACAATGGAGAGGACAAGAACTTGTACAATGTACATGAACTATGGGGGAGAGAGAGAAGAAGGCGGGACCCAGATGAAGGTACTCTTTCTAAAGTGGGTTCTGTGTAACCCATTCTGCTACACGTTTCTCATTGGTCAAAAGAGTAGAACATATCGCCTTTGAGGATATGCAGATTAGCCTAACAAAGGCTCTTAGAAGTCCCACATTAGAAAAATTTGCAAAACTTTATTTAATCCAGAGTGTTTTAAACATTTTGGTCACAGATATATATATTTTTTCCATATATCTCTGCATTAGGGTTCCATGAAACACTGTTTGGAAAATGCTGCTTCGAAGTAAAGGAAAATGAGAGAGAGGCTAATCTATATTTTTTCAGAAAAGATTTACCAGCAGTCCTAGCAAATACAAAAGGTTATTTCACAATGTCCTTGTTAGAAGGTCTTTCGCAAATATGCATGTTGGCGTATTTGGGGTGAAGTGTGCTGATGTCTGCAACTCACTTTGAAATATATCAAAGCCAAATTGATGGATGGACAGAGGGATAGATAGATATGTGATAAAACAAGAATAATAAAATGTTAATTATAGTATCTAGGCAACAGGTGCATTAGGTATTCCTTGTAATCTTTTAAAATTTTGTCTGAATGTTTGAAATTTTTTTAGATACAATGGTGAGAAGAAAAAGAATATATATCCGATTAACAGTAACATAAAGTATGGCTTAGAAGGAGGCAGAAAAACTTGAGTTTTCAACTTTCATCATAGTTCCCAACCGTTGACCAAGTACAAGATACTATGCCAGAAACTTTACATACATATATTATCTCATTTAATATTCAAACCAAATAAAAGGGGAGGTTGGGGATCCCCATTTGATTAATGAGATAAGAAAGGCTCAGCGAGACTAAGTGTCACGACAAAATTTACCTTGTTAAGCCATGTTTCTCATGCTCTGTGTAAGAGGTGCTCAAATTATCATTCCTTTCTTCCCCTCCCATTCTTAACTTCTCTGATCCTCAACCTCCTGTCTGCGAAATGGTCTTCTATCCCTTTAGACCACAGGAGACGCTCAATGAGCACCTGTGCCTTTAGATTTTCCAGGACACTTTACTTCTCATGAAGCAACTATGAGATAAGATAGTATCTTGAAAACATAAGAGTTAAGGTGTTTTTATGTTTTCTTCCTTTTGTGAAACATGATCCAGACAAATGTTCCTTTATCAGAAGAAAGCCTGTAGGACACGGGCCTATACAGTCGCTCGGTGCATTATCTGTGTCACAGCTGACTGCCTGCCTCCCCAGCTGGCCTGCACACATTATTCCCTGGGCTCAGCCTTGCTTCCAGCTTGCAGTGGGCAGCTGATGGCAAGGTTGGGCTGTCCGGTCCGTGCATTCTTCCCAATAGCTCCTCCTTGCCTCTTCTGTTCATGACATTAAAAAAAATATCACGAGTTCTATTTTACTGAGCAGCTGCTTCTCTGGGACTTCTTACCTCTCAGGCCAGAGATCCTACAGGGAAACCCGCGGAAAGTGATGTTTAGACACTATTGCACATAATAACCACAGAACTCTGATTTTTCAAGTTGGAGAATAATTTATTAGTCATACCTTTTCAGAATATTTCTGCAGTATGATTTCTAAGGATTTGGGGAAGAGGGAGGGAAGGCAATATCATGTGCGTAGTCCGTAATCTTAAAATGAAATCTAATTCCTTAGAGCAGAGCTCGTGAAATGCTTTCTGCAGATTCTCACTTCATCTTCCTGTTAACTAGAAACAGAGCAGGGTGCAGTCTGCGCCTGCCCCAAGTACAGCATTGATTCTCCTAAGCTTGAAGCTGACCTGCCAAGGTCATTTGTCTGGTGGTTGGCAGGGCTGGCAGCAGAGACCCCTTTTCCATTCCTGTGAATGACCTCTCTCCACAGCTCGCTGCTGCTCCCCCCACCCCTCTCAGGGACGATAGAGGGCACGGAGTGAAATTTGCATCTCTACTAGTCTGGATCTTGGTTTTTTCTTCAAGACTCGCACGTGATACTAGTGAGGGTCTGGGCTCTTAGTGGAAATATGGTTCAGAATGTCCTAATGAAGTTAGGTTCACAGCTGGTGGAAGGGGCTCTGCACAGGAGTTACTTTCTGTGGGTGATGACTCCTAAGCTCTATTTTCATTCAATCGTATGTCAATGAATTACTGAATGGAGCTATGTCTTAGTCTGGAGTTTCTAGGACTGCGCCAGAGATAAGGATGTGTATGAAAACGCCCCCTGGATCTCCTGTTGGGGGAGGAGGGACATCATGGAATGGTGTCCCCAGGCTGTGCCCTCTGGATCCACCTCCATGTCAGTGGTGAGGCCACACTTCTCAGTGGCGTGAGACTGAACACAGCAGGGTCCTGCATGGGCCCTTTCCTGTGTGACACTGGATTCCTCGACCGAGGGGCTCCAGCTCCGGGACTCCCCATCCGCCTGGTGGGAACTGCGGTAGAGCTGCCCTGCAGCCCGAGCACCCTCCCGGCGGCCGCCCGCCCCTCTTCTCCCCAGGGCGGCCCTGCTTCGCCATCTGAAAGCCCTCGCCACCCACCCCTACTCCTGTTTTTTCATCACAGGCACTTCCCTCAAGAAGCTTCTTGGCGTTTGCTTCTCCTCGGAGGACCCAGCCTCGGAGTTGATCTAAGGAAACATGGGGAGGGACTGGGGAGGGAGGAAAGCCAGCAGAGGATGCTGACGCGGTACCACCCTCATCCACCGGAGGTCAGCCCCGCCCTGAACCTCCGGAGAAGCCGTGTGCAGCCAGGAGTAGTTATTCACAGATCCTTCTTGTCTCTGGGTGAGGGTCGTTCCAGGGGCGTTAACTGTCTTGTGGCTAGGACTTCCAGATGCCTACATTGCCTCTCGGGGAGACTCAGGCATTGGGCCAGGCCGTCCGATTCCAGAGCCCAAATGCTCAATCGCTACGCTATGCCCCTCAGACTTATTACAATATTTGAAAGCTTGAGTTTGAAACCAACATGGTGTGCATCAGCTGTCTTTTTTCCTTTTTTTAGTCCCAAGTTAAGGACAATTTGGCAGTAAACATCTTTCTTACTAAAATATTCCATACTGGTGGACAGGGAAATCTATCTTTCTGGCTTCTAGAAGACCATGGCTACTTTCTAGTTGTGTGACCTTGGTAGATGACTTAACCTCTCTGTGCTTTAATTTTCCATGGATCAAAGCAAATAGTAGTCCATCTTGCTGAACTCACAGAATTATTTCGAGGCCCTCTGGTGCACATGCATATAAAGGAGCTTTGTAATCTGTAAAGTGCTGTCCAAGTGGAATGGATTATGCTTCTTGAATAACCTTGAACTTTCTCCCTGCATCCTTGCTTTGCTCTGTTTCCGAAACAAATGCATACATTGTCTTGTCTGGCCTCCCCTGCCCCCACTCCACTGTGTTACAGGAGCCCTTCTGATTACAAAACTGGTTTCACAATCTCACCAGTACAGGATGTTTCATTCTATTCCAACATAGCTTAGATAACACAGATTTAAGAGTTTGTAATTCATCCTTCATTGATCTGTTCCTGACTGTTACACGCTCTCGCCTGAAGCCCGCCCCCTTCAGTCACAAAGTCAGAGGCTTAAGAACAATGAACGATTTTGCATCTCATGTCAGTTAGGCAGATTTCTCTACACCTTCTCTCCCTGAGGAGGTCCTTAAATCTTACTGAGCCATTCACCTCTTCGAGACCCTAATAAAACCTAAGGCCTCTCTCCTTAGGAAAAAATGAACACAAAAACATATAGGCACACACACACACACACACACACGCACACGCGAAAAAGAACTAGGCACAATCTCACGGGGGTACACAGCTCCTCTGAAACCAGGAACTGCATGTCCATGGTAAAACATTTGATCGCTCATGTCAGCTAGATCGAGTTCTAAATACTGGTTACACATAAAGTATCTTAACAATGACGCTGGCTCACAGTAAATGCTCAGTAAGTAAGAGCTGCCTCTATCTTTAAGGTAACACACCGTCTCCAGACACATTACACAGTCACAGGAAATATTCAAGAACAAGGCTGGGCAGCTTGGAAGAGAGTCCAGTTTTCCAAAGGGAAGAGGTTTGTTTTCAACTATGGTCGAGGCTAGTGCTGGTTCTCCCTCTGCTGGCCCGTGGTTGACACACACCCTTTGTTTTGATTCCAACCAGAGGTCCTGGGGAGAAGGCGACAGCGAAGAAGTGGGAGAGATGGAGGGTTAGGAGGCCCCTAGGTTGGTTTTGAGCCAGGGAACGTCCTAGAACAGTTAAGGACAGCGAAATGTGTCTGTCCCTTTGTTTCTCTTCCTTGGCTTATTAAGCCCTAACTATTGCATTTGCTGAGCAAATCCTTTCTGGATCTCTACCCTGGGGAGGCATCCTGGGAGGAGAGGAGTAAGATTCAGCCCAAACCGCAAATGCTGGGTCTCATCCTCAAGAGACTGGCTTTTATTTTCTGGCGCATAGTTTCAGTTGAAATCAGAGGGTGCAGATTTACACAGGATGGGGTGTAAAATAGGGGTAACCATTGCCCCCACCTTACAGCATTGTTATGAAGGTTAAGCAGTATGTTGGGGGTGTATTGGAGGGTCAAGCAATATAAAGAACTTAGTAAGTGGTGGGTATTAGCATTATTTTTATTCTAATATAGGAATAGTATTTATAAAGCCTTTACTATTTTTTTAAATTCCACAATAATACTTACTCATTAGATAGGGTCAAACCACTTGAAATTGCTAAGCATTCGGCCAGTTTTGACCTACAAAGCCAGCCAATTGTTACGTGGTTCAGCCTCATAGAAAAAAATGGCAAATTCTGATTTAAAAAATAGGAATTATCCATCTGGACATACACGTTCGGCTGTCTCCTTCTGAGCTGTTGTACACTGTGATGTAAATAAATGATGCTGATGTGAATTGGAAGTGCGATCCTGTCAGATTGGATTTTTTAACAAGTCGATCTGACTGGTGAAGGAGCAGTCAAAATGTCCCTCTGTTCACCTGGATAATGGGTGGCGCGTCCGGCTCTGGGGGCCTGCTGACGACCACTCTGCTTAAGGGAGACACCTGAGCACCCTGTGTTTGTAGGACTCTCTGGCAGCAAGGCTGTCCCTCAGCCCGTTCGCCTGTCACTCTGCCTGTCCTTTCCCAAGGACAGAGGGCTGACTCAGCAGGTACCCGTGACCCTGGCCAGTGAGGGAATGTGGCCTTGACACGTGATTTCGTCAGCTCCTTGAGATGAAATGAACTGTTGCCTTCACTTTAGAATTTCCCAACCACTTTGGGTAAGTCAGAGTTTCTCCTAGAGCAGAATTACTTATGAGAGTAAAACTGTGGTAGAGTCACACCCGCCATCTCCCTTTATTACCTCAAGCATTTTGCCAGCATAAATAACGCCTCACTATTTTTAGACTGGAGACGTAGCTACCAGGCTGTGCACAGCCTAGCGGGGCTTCGCAATGCATACTGAGTGCCCTTAATAGACTGCGGCTCCTGGTCAGAGAGGTAGAGGGAGCGGGTCCCGAGGGTCTGCCGTTTTAGTCTCCGGGCCTGGGGGCTGGTGAAACTCTCACTAATATAGACATTATTTAACAGCGGCGCTGTCACTTCCCATAGACACTCATTTTGTTCCCACCACTGCAAATTAATGAGAGTGAACATTCCCACGTAAAGAACACTGAGCTAGAACAAAAAAGCCTCGGGCCTCGATTCTGACTCTGCTGCTTGCTGAGTCTGTGACTCAGAGCAAGTCGCTCATCCTCTCTACTCTGGAGTTTCCCAAAAGAAAAATCAAGAAATTTGAGTTAGGTCATCTCCAAATTTCCTTTTATTATTGTTTTCAAGCTCTTGCTATGCCTAATGGAAATCCTTTCTCTTATTGTTCAGTGAGTCTATGAATTAGGAAGTAGCCAGAATCCAAAGATCCAAGGGACAATTAAAAATTATGGGAGTTTATTTGTTCATTAAGAGCACTATTGAGAGAATGACGTGACAAGCCAGATTGCAATGAGTATATCTGACGAAAGACATACACCTAACACATATAAAGCAAAAGGACAGACAACCCAACAGAAAAGGGCAAGATATTTTAACTAAGAGGGATATACAAATATACGTCGATACATTTCTGGAAAGGTACTCAACTTTGTCACTAAGGAAATACAAATTAAAAGCACAAAGAGATACCCTTACATGCATACCAGAATAGCTAACATTAAGGAGACAGATGAGGCCAAGAGTTGAAGAGGATGTGGAGCTATTGGGATTTCATACACCGCAGGTATAAAATGGTGCAACCATTTTGGAAAATGGTTTGGCAAGATCTGAAAGCTGAATATATCCATGATTTATGATCGAGTAATTTCACTCCGTAGGTATATACTCAGCAGAAATGCATACATATGTCTCTCAAAAGACTCATGCAAGAAAGCAGCACTATGCCTAAGTAGCTGAAAACTGGAAACTGCCCAAATTTCCATCAACTGAAGAATGAACAAATAGATGTGGTGTATTTATACGGTGGAATTCTAAGCAGCAGTGAGAACGAACAAACTACCATTAAACGTAACAAGTTGGATGAATTTCAAAATAGAATGTGTGCAAAAGAAACCAGATACGAAAGAGTACATATTGTATTATTTCATTTACATAAAGTTCACAAATAGGCAAAACTAATCTCTGGTACTAGAAGTCATGGCAGAGATTTCCCTTGGTAGTGCCAGGAAGGGGTTCTGAAATGCTGGTAATTTTCTGTTCCTTCATCTGAGTTTTAATTACAGACAGTAGTTCAGTTTATGAAAATTTATTGAGCTGGGCACTTATGATTCCTACAATTGTTGGGGTGTGTATAATGCGTCGATAAAAAGTTTTTTAAGTAAAAAAATTAAAAGAATAAATTTCATGATATTTTTGGTATTCTTTCCCTGATACCTCCCCTAGAGGCTTTTTTTAAAAACGATATTAGCTTCTTTTGGTCATCCTCTTCCAAATTTCCTCTGTGCCGTATAACCCAGATCTGATAATGTGATCTTTTTTTCGTGGTTCTCTGATTATTTCATTTGCTTTAATCTTGCCCTGCCGATGGCATTGGGCATTTGAGAACATGGAAGTGATACCTTTTATCTTTGGACTCAGGTAGAAAGTAAAGACTATCAAACCTGCCAACCTATTCTTCAGATCCCATTATATAGTGGACCAATATTCCTATGCCATATTACAGTCCTCGACCCTGGCCTTTTCCATACTTACCCACGTGTTTATAAACCTGTCAGCTTAGCCTACCTCTGAACTTCCATTTATAACATGTGGGTATGCATGTGTGTGTATGCATGTGTGTTTCTGTATGTGGGGGTGGGGCAGGGTTATTACAACCAGTTGAGTGTCTCTGGATTGTAAGTGGTGGGTCAGAGAAGGTAAAAAGTGGGCATATATGAAGCTAAAGAGATAAGTGGGGACCAAATGAGGGTCCTTGGATGTTAAGCTGAGAAGCTTGGAGCTAGTAGCTAAAACAGGGGTTGGCTATCTATAGCCAGGAGTCAAATCTGACCCACTGTTTATTTTGTCAATAAAGTTTTATTGGAACACAGTCACACCCACTCACTTATGTATTGTCTATGGCTGTTGCACACAACAGTGGCAGAGTTGAGTAGTTGCTACAGAGGTCACACAATCCGTAAACCAAATGGCAGAGAATCCTAAGAATCAAATAGATAGAAATGAAAATATTATCTTTATTGATAATACTGCACCTCTGAATTAGACAAATTTACTACCTCACAGGTGGCTGGGCTGACTGATTTCGGGGTCCTCCCTGTGATGACCTGTTCCTAATTATTCACTTCTGAAATAAGCAGTGACAGAAAGAGATAGACTGGGATCCTCCTCCAAGCACACCAGTCAGAAATCACTGCTCCATCACTGGAGAGGGAATGGGCTGAGAAGCCAGAGGCAGTGGTAGAGCTCTCCCTGCATGCGGGCATGAATGACAGGAGCTGCCCGCCCCCAGCACGCGGCGTTATCCTCCACGGCCATCTTTCAGCGATGTGCTGATGTTAGACTTGTGGGGTCATCTCTTTTGGGCCCCTGGGCCAGACCACGCACCTGCGGACAGGCCTTTGGAGGGAACTGAGGTCCTTGCCGTCAGCAATCCCATGAAGATGCTGATGCTGACAGAGGAAACAAGGGCCGGGCATAAGTCTCAGACGAGGTGAGGGTCAGTTTGGCCCAGAGCCTGAAGTGGGCCAATGCCTGGAGTGTTCGCGGGGTGGAAAGCTAGCCGAAGGCGCAGGTATGCGGAGGCCAGGCCACCGATCGGGAAAGAAGGCCATCGGCAAAGAGACCCTAGGATGAGAACGAGCCGGTTGGGAAGAGTGTTAAGGTAGAACTCACCTTGCATGGCCCTTCCTTTAGCTCTGAAACTTCACTGCGATCCTGCTCCACAGCCTGACCTGGCCGTTTGCTTGGTATTGCATATGGCCCTGTCCTGTGCGTAGGACGGAGCAGGAAAAGGGAAAATAAGACCAACCTCCTCTGAGGCCAACATGGTAGAAAGAGTAACGGCTACTCACGACCACCTTTCCCAGAGGAGAGGCTGCCCACCCGCCACTAGAAGCAGAGGGAGCAGCACAGTGGCACGGCAGGAAAGCTGAGGTAGAAGAACCCAAGCTCCGTGTCCCTGACCGTGTAGGTCACCCTGGACCTCTCAGAAGTAGCCAGGGGCACCTTGAGAAAGGCTGCTTCCCAAACAAAAATCAGTCGGTGGAATTCAAGCTGTCGTAATTTGGGCATAAAGGCAAATGAGGTGTTGTTTTGAAGTCAGACAACATGCAAAACATTTAGCCCATCTACCAGCTCATAATAAGCAATAACTACTCAGTAAACAGGACTTCTTATCATTTTTACTGTTGCAGTCTCACGCTCTGTACACCCCGCTGTCATTCACCGAGGGTGTCTGACGGATGGGTCACTGCGTCTTCTGTTAGGGACGCTCCAGTCAGGCTCCCGACAAGGATTTGTGGAGAGGGAGGGTTCCTGGCTGTCAGGCCCCACGGCCCAGTATTCGTTCTTCTTTAAGGACAGTGGGGATTGGACTCTGCAGGGAAAAAGCAGGAGCTTCCGACAGAAAGTGGGTCAAGGCCACTGGAAGCTGGGCTGTCTGGGGGAGGTTTGGCAACAGCCATTGCATGCAAAGGCTGGGGGAGGCTGAGAGGCAGGAGAGGAGAGAAAAAATGCAGGAAGTTTATACGAGGCGATTTTGTAGAAGATCAAACTTGACATATTTTTCGGACCTGTATGAAAAATGCAAAACAACCATCTCTTTTAAGAACCATCTTTGAAATTGCAATAAATCCTCCCTGACAGAAACTCCGTCAAGTCCAGCATGTAATCTCCCACTGTCAAGAAGAGTAATGCCGAGCAGTAAATGTTCTTCTACTATAAAAAAGGGGAGGCTTCTGGCCTGGGAAGACGGAAGTTAATTTGCCAAAGCTGCTTTGCAAGGCCCTGCTTGCTCACCTCGTGGTATCTCTTTTTCATCAGTCTTGAGAAAACGGAATACTTCTAGGGAGGCGCTCTGTGGCCAGTTCCTTCTAATAATATATCTTCCACAAAGTAGAAGTGAGAAGATCTAGAATTAAATAAATTTGGGCTTGAACCCGAGTGCCAGCAATGATCATCGGCTGGCTATGTGGCCTTGAGCAAGTGGCTGTCTATATCTGAGCCTCGATAACCACATCTGTAAATAGGAGTGATGTGGTGACAGTGCCTCCCTCACAAGCCTTACACTGAGGAGCAGGTGAAATTAGGCACATTAAGTCCTTGCACTGCGACTTGGAATTTCCTAAGTGCTCAGTAAGTGTGAGTGACGGTTGTTGCTGTCATCGCCATCGTCATGTTCTTCACTGTCATAGTCAATCTCTGCCTCGTTTATATACATTTTTTATTTCCAGTGTGCTTCTCTAACTCAGTGTCAGGGCCTCAGAGAGCTAGCGTTATATTTTAGGGGTCAGTGTGAGGGTGAACTTGAGAGGGAGAAACCAAATGGGCTTTCTGGACTTGTCCCCTCTGCTATTTTATCCTGAGCAATGTCTGCTGGTGTGTGTGTGTGTGTGTGTGTGTGTATTATTGTGCTTGGTCGTGATGTAAAATTTATTTCTTATATGATTTGTAGTTTAAGGATCTTTGAAACACACTGCAGTAGAAGGAATTCCTGCAGTGATAACCCCTAAGGTTCCATCCAATTCTTGGTCAATAATTCTGGAATTCTCAGGACTGAATTAAAAAAATTTAAAAAAAAGTTAGTCTTTTCCAGCACCGAGAAGGTGTGTCCCTGGGCATGGCTGAAACACAGACATGAGAAACAAGTCACCAACCATGTAATTATCACAGTGCATGACGGAGTTTATAAGCTCCAATGAGAAGTCTCTGGAGAACCAAAACTCAGAGACTCTTCCACTGCTGTCACAGGAAAGTATTTCAGTGGCTTATATCACAGACCTCATGAATCTAAATGGCCAGACTATTTAAATTTCTAGGCAGAGGAGTCTTGGAATCAGTAAACTCCTTACCCTCAGTTCCTCGTAGGGGTCCTCATTTGTGTTAATAAAATTCTCACTAGTAGGCTCACCACCAATAATATTTTTAGGAGTGCATTGGTGCCAACTCTGAGCTATGGTGCAGCAGTACCATTAGACACATGAGAACAATCTGACCACAGAACACTGGAACACCTCTTAAAAATTCCAAAAGGAGTTTTAAAACACTAATTAGGATTTTTTTTCCTCTTAAAGGAGAAAGGGCTGCCACTTGGCAAAAAGCTCCAGGAGCAATATGTTATTACAAACACACTTAGCTTTTTTGGAGTAAAGTGACTGAAACTGAAAAAGTCTGGTTAAATTATTAACTCTGCAACTGTCCAACCCACAAAAGCAATGGCCCAATTTAACAGTAAGTTAATATTTATTGAGCACAAACTACATACCAGGCATCACATCAACTGCTATGGGTTGGCTGAAAAAAACCTATCAGAACTATTGTCTGCTATGTGAGTCTCATTGGTGTGCAATTTAATAGTAGAAATGGGCTGCACCCAAACGACAAACACAGAGGGCAGGCCATGGTAAGGATTAATTGTTTCTGTGTCAAAAACCTCCTATGAAGAATGGTAAGACAAAAGAAGAGAAGATTAAATAACCAACATCATAAATGAAAAGGAGGACAAAAGTAGAAAATTCTAGAAAAGAAAAAAATGTGCTAAGTTAAGTGGTTGCCTGGGGTTGAAGATGTGCGATGCTATTGACCAGCAAGGGGCCCAGGGAAAGGCTCCATGTCTTGTTCGTTGTCATACTCTCCTGGGTACGCACGTTTGTCAAAGTTCTTTGAATTGTACACTTGAAAGTTCTTCATTTTACTGTACATGAATTACATCTCAATAATGTTTAAGGAAAAAATGAAGGTAACTGTTGGGAAGAGAAAAACTGCAATTATTCAAAGATAGGATTTGTATGTGGAGGAGCCAAAGAAACTATGCATTCGATGTTGGATTAATTAAGTTAATATGGTAAGATTGCTGGGTATGCGGTCCATACAACAAATCAATTGTATTTCTAATGAGCAACAACAAACAAACAAAAAAATGAAATCCAAGAGAAGATACTGTTTACAATAGCATTATAGAATACTCCATGGCTTAACTATCAATAGAGTTTACACAGTCATTGTAAAATATCCTTGGAATATTGATATTAGTTTCTAAGCAAAATTATGGTAGAATGATAATGGTGGATCAGGTGAAATTTGATGACAGCAGGGAAAAGGTTCTGGGAAGAAAGTTAAGTGCCTGTCGCTAGTAATGAGAAGTAAGAGGATGATGATTAAAACGGAACAAGAAATGACAATGTAGGTAGTTAACTTAGAGACATAGAGGTAGATATGAAACAGTAATTCAATTCTTAAACTACGTGCGTGCATAGCTTTTACAAAAATAAATAGCTGTAAAATGAGAACACAGACTTTGGAATCAGGCAGCCCTGAGTTTGAAATCTATCTCCTCCATTTTCTAGCTGTGTAACCTTGATGGAATCACATAACATTCCCAAGGCTTAGCTTTTTCAACTATAAACTAGGAATAATAGTACCTACTTCATAGGGTTGTCATGGAGATTGATGTAGGGAGAAGTATAGTCATGGGCAGTGAAATGCTTAAAACCAAAACTGATTGTGGTAAAAAAAAAAAAAAAAATGTGATTGTGGCCAATTCTTCCTTCTAAGGCACAGACAGCGAGGACCTGGGAGACAGAGGAACACAACTGAGGTCAGTGGAGTTCAAGGTCTCTCTCTACCAAAAGCAGCTCCTCTCAAAGATCCTTGGGCGGGAGGAGAGATGGAAGGAGAGAGAGAGATGCAAAACAGCTCTTCTTTTACCAAGGCATTTTAACGAGTTTGGGTGGCCAGTTGTCACTGTATTTGTTTCTCTAGGACCTTGAACCCCTTCATATCTGTAGGGGCCCCCATGGGAGGCGAGGCCGACATACAGGGGCGGTGGGGTCACAGCAGACTCATGGTGGTGGTGGGATGCCAGCTGGGTCCTCTGCCCTCCGACAGTGGCTGCGTGTGATTTCGCTCTGGTCTCCCAATCTCTCTTTCGCCTGCCCATTTTCTGGGCCTGGTTCTTCACCCGCCCTGTTGATTATTGAGATCTTTAATTTCTCTCGGTAACCACTTCTGCTCAATTCATCCAGAATCCATTTTTCTTACCTGCAACTAAGAACGGTGTTGGATACGTGAGTCTTTAACATGCAAAAGATGATTTGGATTTGAATTTGGGGGAAGGAAAAAGGGCTGGGAATGAGTTGGGCTACTCTAAAAAAGATGGAGAAAAATGCATGTTTTTCAAAGAGACAAGAAAAGGGAAGAAAAAAATGGAAAGAGAGAGCGAGAGCCAGAGAGAGAGAGAGAGGAGCCAACCAGCATGACAGAGTGACTAAAGGGACATTTAAGAAAAGAATTTTGATGACTAGCATTTGATTTTGAGTGATTTGCATTGCTATTATTTCATTCCCGTCTTTGGCATGCCAAACTACCAGTGAAGTCAGATTAACTGACACGGGTCTCATGTGGGTGGAGATTCTTTAGTGAAAACCAAGAGAAAATGTGGCTCAGTGAAGAACAGAATAAGAATAAATCGTGCCACACATGGTGACAATATATAAACCATACTAACACAGGAGTAGCTTTAGAGATGGTTGGAAAAGCCTTAAAGTGCCCCATCTCACCTCCACCCTTGAAATCTTTCAGAGATTGGAAAAAGCAAACTGTCTATATACAGAATGGGATTTGAGTCTTTTCATTTGAATCTCCAAAGACAGCCTGTCTCAGCCGATGTTTGGGTTCGAAACAAGAACTGAACCAGAAAGTAATAAATTGAATCTTCTTCAAATGTGAGGTCTGAAGGATTTCCAAAAGCCTGTGTTTTTCCTCTATTTTTGGAGCCCACCTGGAGAGAGATGTGGGGGCCTGTCTCCACGCTTGTCCGAGTGACTCAGGGAGTAGCTATGAGTCTACAGTTAGAACAACGTCACCAGGAATGAACTAGCAGGAAGAAAGGTGAATTTTCTCAGAAAGAACAAAGGGTCAGAGCCAGGGAAGCCGAGTTCAGAAATGAAATCCAAACCTGAGAGCAAGAAGCACATGTGGCCAGGAGCAAAGCGAAGAACACCTGCACGCAGGAGAGGGAGATGCTCGGGCTGACATGTGTTGCTACCTGGGAGGTTTTGACTGACCTGGATGTTCAGGTGAAGGAATCCACCTGTGACCTATAGTGAAATCTCCATCACCTATTAATAAATACTGAATGCCCCTACCCAGGCTTCTTACATAAGTAGAGTCACGATATATGCTGTGTCCATCACTTACTGTACTTCTTGCTTCTGTAGAACAGGTTCTCAGCCTGGTTTGCCTTCCTCCTACAAAACCCATCTTAAAATGGACTGATTCTGCTGTTTCCTAACTGCCCTTATCTTCCCTGTTTTAGCATGTATACGCCGCGTTTTTCAAGTTGTATATCAATGTGATATTTGTCAGGAAAAGTTGTGAAAGACTTTGAAATGGGTAGAAAATATTTTGGGGTGTCCAGTCTAATATACCCTTCTGATTATTTCTGCTTTTCAATGTCTTTGAACTGTTTTACTACTCTGTATATTGTGGAAAACTGATAATAATGCAGACTATGCCTGTCTAGAGAAATGCAAATGAGTTGTGTCCAGTGGAATGCACTTGTTTATTGCCCTGTGGATTTTGACCGGTTTTCACCTATTAAGCAGATTCATTTCAGCATTCCTGATTGCCTTATAGCAGATACTTTAAACTGTTTGTTGACTGAATAAATCACATCAAAGCTTAAAATATAAATCATAAGAACTCATCACTTAAGGTCTATGATTCTTATAGGTAAGATGGTATTAATAAAGTACCATGCTAAGGGATATTGTCCACACTGCCTCCGGGTCCTTCAGCCTCCATGGGTTCAGCTACCACTACTGCTCTCTGCTCTCATGCTCAAACAGGGCACTCTTATTCACCGCTTCTTTTTCTGCAGTCTTTGAGAGACCTTGCCTGGATGGGGTCTTTGATCTACTGTTCATCAAGGACAATAGGCAACCTGGAATGGACATAGTGGTTACACCTCACTGTGAGATACCACACACAATTACAGAGACACGAGAGACAGAAAGGAGGCAGATTGATGTAGAAGTTACCCGAGATATGTAGAGGCTAAATAAAATCCAATTGTAGAAAAACATATTAGTATGACCCAGTTTTTTTTTTAAACACACACACATTAGCATATTCATTAAATAAGATGAACACAATAATATGCCAAACCTTTGAGAGAAGGTGGAGATTATAAAAAATGTTTTCTTTATGGACCATGTGTTTCTGTAATGTTCCAGTTTTATTTATAGTAATCACATATTACTGTGGTAGTAATAAGTAAAAATAAGAACTACAAATATTTAAAAGAAAAGAGGAAAAGCAATTAATTCTACAAACAAGAACCCTAAGATGCAGATCCAGGGCAGTTTCCCTGGGTACACGATGTAGGAAACATTAACCTTTGTAATAGGAATTATTCTCGATCTAAGTGTGAATGGAAATGGGGTCAGCAGTGTTATCTTCAAACACAAAACACAGCAACATTTTCTTCCTAATGGCTTTTAAAGTACTCTCTTACAGAAATACACTGGGTGGGCAGGGGGGATGGACAAAGCCTGTCAATAAGAAATTTTTACCATTTGCTAGATTGTTCATAGCTTACAAGGAACCTAATGCCAGGACTACTTCGTCAGATAAATCTTCATATCACAAATCTCAAATGCTTTCTAGGTTTATACGATATCAACGTTCAACAAGCTCGTTTTTAAAAGCATTTATTGAGCATCTAATAGGTACCTGATATTCTACTATTTTTTCCCACGTGCCTTATTTATGTGTTGATTAACTTTATTGAGTAGGTATTCTTTTTCTCCTTTTCTTAGATGAGAAGACAGAGGTTCAGAGTGGTTAGGGAACTTGTCACAAATCCAGTCGGTGACAGAAGCAACCTGATTAACAGCCACCTGGAAGTGAGAAGAGATGAAATGTGCGTGGATGAAGGAAATAGAAGATTCCAGCCAGGTCTAAACCACAGTCACGAGCGAACAGAAGTCTCTCGTTTCATGGAGGACTCGCCTTATACAAATGGCCCAAGGTTTCCCATCTATATGAATCTAAGACTTTCCGGTACACTTTGGAGATGGCTTTCCAAGCACACGTTCAGAGGTGCCTGAACCACACACAGACTCCCCAGGAAACATTCCTAGACTCCTGGGGCTGGGGAAAACCTCAGGCTCCTATGAGCTCTGATCCATACGATCACTATAAACTCATGAAGAGTGATATGTAAGCAGAGATGACCTGCTCTACCACAGGGAAAATAAGATGCCTTAACATTGCACTGACTTATCTAAAAATAGTCCCCATTTCATATATATTCTAAGCATTTTCCCCTTAAGGCCATTCTGTTCACACTTTGGATTTGAAAGATATGGTCATCATACTGATAGCTTAATAGCAACACTGCAATGGGGGTGGTGTAGGCCCACCGGCATATTTCACCTTGGAAGTAAAGAAATGTGAAGTGGCGGTTATATTTTATACCATCACAAGGGGGCAGCAGTGTGCAAATAACGCCTCTAACTGCTCTGGGCCTCCAGGGCTTGGCCTGATTTGGGAGGAGAATGCAGCTAGCTAGCTCTCTTTCCCCATATGCTTCTCAGATTTAAAACAATGGTAATGTAATCATTTACGTCCTGCTCTGGAAACTGTCAGAGCTAATTTATTTCATATGAAAATACACTGACTATTCACACATGCATCCAAGTCTTTTCAGAATTCAGGTTCTGCTCATTCAAGCATTCGCTCAGCTAACCTTCACTCAGAACAAACTGTACATCAGGCACTGCACGGGGACAAGCTCGAACACCATCTGTTGCAGAAACAGGCATTTGATGTCCACACCACCTTCTCGGGGGTGGGGGGGGCGGGGCCTTCCCAGCCACCCCATCTAAAATCACAACTCTCCTTTCCAGCTGTTCTTAAGCACTTACTTTCTTATTTTATTTTATTTTTCGTTTATCTGTCCACTCCTTAAGAGTCAAAATTTTATCTGCTCTGTTCATTGGTGGATCCCCAGCTCCTAGAACAGTGCCTGGCACACAATAAGAGCCCCCCAAAAAATTTGTGGAACAAATACATATAATGTTATTGACACATGCTGCAGTGGAGGTGGGCTTGCAGATCTCCTTCTGAACTAGGTATTGCTAAATTGTCCCTGGAGTGATGGTCCATTTTCCATTCCCACCAACGGTGGATAAGAGTGACGCTCCAGAGAGATATCATTTGATAGCAGCATTCAAAGGGACTTGGGACATCACTTAAACGCTCCTTTTCTAGCAGAGACAGCTGAAGTCAAAGGGGAGGAGAGATTTGCTCAGGGCTACATCGATCTGGGTTTTTTTAAAATTATTATTAGTTTCAGATAGACAGTACATTTGTTAGACGTTTACATAGTTTATGAAGTGATCCCCCGATGACTCCATCAGCCATCTGGCTCTACACACAGCCCTTACATGACTGCCGACTGCATTCCCTATGCTGTGCTCCCATCTCCATGTCCGTCTTTCAGCTACTAATTTGTTCCTCTTTAACCCTTCACCCCTTTCTCCTGGATCCCCAACCTCCTTTCTGGGTATTTATCAAAAGAAAACCAAAACAGTGATTTGTGAAGCTCTATGCCCCGCCCCGTCCATGTTCATAGCAACACTACTCACAATAGCCAGGATATGGAAACAACCTGAGTGCCCATCAACAGATGATGGGTAAGGAACTTGTGGTTCATGTATACAATGGAATATTACTCAGCTGTAAAAGATGAAATCCTATGGTTTGCAATGACATGGATGGACTTAGAAGATATTATGCAGAGTGAAATAAGTCAGACAGAGAAAGACAAAATACATTGATCTTGAATGGCTGAGTCAGGTTCCATGCTAAGATTCCTGAGTCCAGCTCATCTGCTGCCTACCCGACTTTTTTATTTATTTTAAATATTGCCTCGTGGAACAATGAACTACATATATTAATAACCTGATTTGTATAAGATGTATTTGGTAATTAGCAGAGCCAAGTTGTGGGTGTGTTTCTAGGATCCCCAAACCAATACCTCTGGTTAGTGTCTCTGCATGAGCCCCTGTACTTATCTCCAGCATCCATTTCATGCTAGGTCCTTCAGAAACATCCAGCCATTTGTTCTTCTAGACGGCCTTATGTATGTGCTATTATTATCCTCATCTTACTGATGAGAAAATATAATAATGGCATACATTGCACCCACATGGCACTTAGCATGGACTTGGGGTTGTTCTAAAGGCTCTGTCCTTATTAGCTCATTTAATTCCCTTAGCAACCTTTGAGGTAAGTACTATTGTTCTTCCTCGTTACGGATATGGGCACCAAGGTCAAGAACAGGTAAGAAGTTTGTCCAAGGCCACTTTGCTAGGGAGGGGCAAAGCTACGCTGTGTTTCCTTACTATACTCTACTTCCCTACAGGAAGCAGGGGCTCGAAGCCGTAGCATACACTGGTTCCCTCTGACTCCGTTTCACACGTGGTTTTTCCACAATATCAGGCTCCAACTTTGGACCAGAAAATCCTTTCATTGAAAAGTCATAGGTCTGAAACTCAGCAGAAAGAAAGGAGACACTGATAAGACATAAGCCACTCGGGCTGCAAACAATATTTTCTCCCCGGATCTATTCTCCTCTGATTTGATGTCATCTGCCAAGAACTTTCTGCTGACGCAAAGCTCTTTAAAAAAGATCACATTGACTGAGCAAGGGATGGGCTGGAACTTCTGTGTCCGCACTTCAATCTGGGCATCCAGACTCTGGCTCTGCTGCGGGCAAGGGGATTCCCTCGCGCTTGGCCATGCCATCTGAACTGGACAGTGAACTGTTGTTACCTCATAGCCCCTTGAAAGTGGCATTTATGGAAATGAAGCTGGTTCGCTCTGTTATCCTGTCAACTAATCTGAGCTCTGAGCCCCTCTGGAAAATCATCAGAAGAACACAGTCTTAAAAAATAGACAGAAAGTCGGTTTTCTGCTGGCTGAATCTGTTCTTGCTGATTGAACTTTTACATCTCGTATGAAACAAGTTGGCTTACCAGTCCTATACCCTTAGTTCATCTCTATATGTCTGGCTGGAATTCTGACTCTGGAACTGGAACGTACTGCTGAATCACAGAGCCTCTTGCTGGTGGTGTAAAACAACATTATAGACAAGGCTTCAGAGTTTGACGGACCAGGGATGCTCCACCATGCACTGGATGTGTGAATCTAGGCAAGCAATTTTGCCTTTCTGAGCCTTGGTGTCCTCATCTCTTAAATAGGAGTCAAAATAAAGTCTTTATCATGAAGTTGTTGTAAAATCTGGTACTTAGTATATGCTCAATAAATCATCTCATAGTATAAGAGGCAACAAAGAACCAGGTCTGAGTCCTGGCTTCACCTCCTGCTAGCTGGCTGACATCAACTCTTCACTTCCGCTCTGGCAGGCTTGACACACCCCTCTGTGAAGTGAGGAGACTGAGAGCATCCACTCTCGGGTCTCTGGCCATCCTGCAGTGACTTTCCTCTGGTCCAAACCTCCTCTAGAAAAACCTCCACTGTTTTTCTAGAGTTCTCAGTGCAGATAACGCAATCACCAGGGTCTCCACTGCCCATCTCTGAGAGGAAGACAGTATTTACTGAACATCTAAGTGCCAGACACTGTTTCTTTGTTTTCCCACTTAAACCTCCCAGTAACCGTTGACGTGGATACCATCACTAGTTTACAAAAGAGGAAACAGGCTTAGAGAGCTTACACGACTTTCCCAAAGTCACCCTAAGCAAGAGCGGCAAAATCAATACTTCTGCCCAGGTGTGCCTGTGTCCCAGCCGCCCTGCCCCTAGATGATCTCAAGACATTGGAAAAATGAAAATTCTCCTTTGTTAGGAGTCAGGAATCTTCGGTCTGTGAGAAATAGACCACAAATGTTGCTACTGATAATAGTCTATTTCCGACTCCATTGCAAACGCTCAAATGCAAAGCAAATAAAGAGTATTTCACAGCCCTCTGTGATGGATTAATTTATGATTTAACTTAGCTATATCGGCCTTACAGAATAATAAATTATTTAGGAAGAAACCCCATGGTAAACAATTCCAAAGAGCCTTTGGAATCCTCCTCGAATACAATGGGTTGTGGGGTTTCCCATGTTTGGGCAGATTATCCCAGCTATAGTGACACTGGCTAGTTCCTTGCACATGGCAGGAAAAGCACATATCGATTGGAGCAAAAAAGAGGAAAACAAGGCGACAAAATGAAGTCGTTCTTGCCTTAGTTTTCTTCTGTCGTATTTTCGATAACTATTAAAGAAATGACCGATAACAACTGGGAAATAACTTGATGTTTCTGGGGTTTAACATGCCCTGGGCAGCAGCCAATGAGATGAATTGAACCAAATTACTAACATGCACATGATTGTTGTCTAATCAGTGGAAGCATTTCCTGTCTCAAGGTTTGGGCGTAACATAGCTGGTCCACCCTACGGTGCAGAAACCTATCTGTTCCTTCCTGTGAAATTCCTCTCTTCAGATCCTTCTCCAAGGGAAAACTTTAATTTAGTAAGGTCATAACTTAAAGTCTCTGCCAAAAACAACACGGGCTGGGAGAATAGACAATAATTTTGCCACAGTAATCGTTGGCTACTGGAGCTGATGGGGGTAGCTTCTTTTTTCTCATTCCTAAGATGCTATTTTTCTATTTGGGTCATTTTAGTTGTAACAGCATGTACCAGTTTATTGGACATCAAAGCCAATCTGTTTCCTTCACTGAAAGAAGCTGACTTGAACTTGAACACACACACACATACACACACACCACTGAACAGATATTTAAGGGAAATATTTCTATCTAAACATGTACTTCTTGGTAGAATTTTATTTTAGAATGAATCAAATTTTTCCCATGAGAAGTATCAGCCTGGAGATTCAGGGAGGCTGGTAGGAAGCCTCAAAGTTTGAGGCAAGTGGATGCTTTGTATTAGTCAGGGCAGATCAACTGTTATAACAACAGCCCCTGAATCTCAGTGGCTCGACACAATCAAGGTTCTTTCTTTTTAATGTCACACTCTAGCGAAAGCCAGCAGGTAGGGGTACTGTTTCATTCAAGGACCCAGGCTCTTTCATCCACTCACTCTGCTATCATTTAGGGACTTAGTTTTCTGCATCCACTGATTGCAATATCTCTGAGAGTCACAAAGTCTGTCGCTGGGTACCCTGCTCCAAACAGGAAGCAAAAGAAGAGAGAGCGTTGAGATTTAGGGACCAGGCCTTTTAGGGGCATATTCTCCGGTGCCCACATCATATGGGCTGGAACTCAGTCACGTGGCCCTGCCTCACTGCAAAGGAGGCTGGGAAATGCAGTCTAGCTGTGTGCTCTAGAGAGAAAAGGAAATTAAGTGTCGATGAGCACATAGCAGTCTCTCTATTACCCAATGTATTGGGCAACTACTGTGATGGGGTCTGTGACCTTTTCTCAGGAGAGATTGATTATGTTTTTTCTGTTGCTGAGGACGTTGCCTTTTCATGTCGGGGTTAAGGAAATGTGAGGAAGGGACGAAGTGAAGGTTAGGCTGAAAGGTAGAGAGAGATCCATTGGGTGTGGAATGCAAAGATTTTGTTAAGGTTTGCGTTTGGGGTGGCTTCTATAAGGACATGTTTGGGAATGCAGTTTCCTGAAGCATGGAGATAGTGTGTGAAAGCAGACTTCACACATAGCAAGTAGCATGGGTCAGTCCTGGGGAAGCCAGAGCCACCGTGGGTTCCAAGGAGCAAATAGGGGGCCAAGAACAGAAATTTTAGTCAAAAAGGGATTAGGAGCCAGGAAAATGCAGAATCAAAATAGGGTTGAAGGCCGTGGCCAAGAAGAGCCAGGAAATTCTGCCACAAACATGTATTTTTCCCTCCATTCTCTGAATGATCATTGAGCATTTTCAATGTGCCAGTTTCCACGCTGGAAGATCTGACAAGGAGGAAAACTCAGTCCAAAATTCTCTTTGGGTGGTTCTCACTGGGCACGTGGTGGATTCAGGAAGAGACCTAATAAAAGGGTCTTTAACAGCTGCTAAGATGCCTTCAGGCACTCGAAACAAAGGACCGTCCTTCCGATGTCCTTTTCATCCATCCCAGGAACCCTAAACTCACCCCATAATCAGCTCACATCATGGAAACGCGGAATTGGGGAATTTTAAAGTTGAAAGAAGTCTTATAAGTCACTTAGTCCGGCCTTTTTGTTTTCAAGCAGCAAAAGGACATCTGTGGCTTGGCGGTTCCCCTCAGACTGTGTGTGGACGACCCCCAAAGAGTCACTTTCACGCCAAGACCATATACAGTCGGCCCCCTGCCTTGATATGTGATCTACGTGGCATGAAAATGATTAAAACTATGTCACTTCACAAGCATCTATCGAACCCCGACTTAAAGGCCCCTTGCGCTCCTCGATGATGGGCCTTCGCTTCTCTCTCCTGCCTTTTCCTTTGAACTCGCCACTACGTTTCGCTGAAGTTTCCACGCAGTGGTCTTAGTACCCCTCCCTGCAGCTCTGCAGAACGTGTATGATCTTTCTTCCATTTGAATGTGTGTAATTAAATTTTATCAAATAGCTATTGCATCCGTTACAATCTCAGCAAGGAGCGAGAGCACATCCAAATGGAGCCACTGAGAAGAATAAAGGACTTACTTATTTCCAAAGGCTCAAGTGGGCTTAAAGTGAAACCATGATGCAGTGCATTAGCCAGAGCTAGCCAAAGAGGGGAGACATTACTGGCCTCTAGGACTCCAGAGAGGCAGGGGGTAGTTAGTGGTTAACTCCAGCAGAGAGCCAAAGACTGAATCTGTGGCTTTGGGGAGCAAACAAACCAACACACTTCGACCTACATAGGAAGAGGCAGAGGAAGGAAAACACCTCACTCTTCAAATGCCTGCACCTGCCATTGGCAGAATCTGACCAGAAGTCAAAGGTCAAGAGATCCCATTGATGCAGGTGATGAAAGTCAGCTTCCCAGCTCCAAAACAGGATGGAGACGGCCAGGTGGATGCGGACGGGCAAATGGAGCTTGCCCAGCTCTCCCACCGTTGCCAGGCGCTTCACTATCCCAGAATTTCCACGGCCGTGAGGGAAAGAGAAAAGAAACAAGAACATGCACTGATGATCTTCGCTAAGAGTATGAAGGAAAGAGAGGGCAGCGTGAGTGGTAATAACAAAGTCTTTCTGTGGGTGTTATATTTACACCGAGATCTGAATAATGAGATGGAGCCAGCCAGATGAGAGAGAGCCTTTGACACCTGGCTTCTCTTCAGATATGGGACTCCTTGAAACTCGTTTGAATGTCTATGAAATAGACAGTGGTTATTTTTTAAGAGTTGTCCCGGAGAAGGGTCCCGCTGGAATGGAAAGAGCAGTGGCCTGAGAGTGAGGAGGCCTGTCTCACCGGCCCCGCGTCTGGCCCTCGCTGTCCCGAAGGCCTGGCCCAGGTCACTGGGTCTCTCTCTGCCTCCATGTTTTATCTGTAAAATGAAGATGGCAGCTTGTTGGCCTCCAAAGTCCCTTTCAATCCTAAAATCCAGTGTTGGACGTGGACTTCATTCATCTTTATGAAGGTGCTTTCCCACGCTTTTACGAAATTCTATTTTCTGCTAAACGAATGGCCAAGAGCAAGTTACATGTTCTTTAGATCTTCAGGTGAATGCCCGTTGATAGAATCTGCGCTGAGCACGAGCCGAACCCCAGGCACAGTCCTACAGGGATTAAACAATATTTGTTGGTATTCGGCCAAAAGAAAAACACAAAGTCATAAAACTAAGGAAAGAGACTGTGGTCACGCGCTTTGGTTTTTAGGAAAAATGTGTTTTACAGGTTGAGAGAGAGTAGCTGGGCCATCTTTCTGACCTACTTCCAAAGCATGTATGCCCCTGCAGCACCCCCACCCTGCTCACCCGCTCCCAGGACAAGCACTGATAAAGGCCAGTGGTCACTGGTCAGCTCTGGCTTCGCTGCATGCCTTCTTACATCAGCGTGAAGTCTGTCCCCAGGATGTTCCCTCAGAGTACCCATCGCTCTGTGGAATTGGATGCCTTTCAGAAATTCTAAATATCACGTTCCCTCCTCCCTCCAGATTTTCAAACGATCCATTCCGTCATCCTGGAACACTGTCTCTTCCTCTGAAAAAAACTCCCAGCTTCTCCCTCCGAGGAGTGATAAGTCAGGTCCCAGCTGAAATGTCTTTTTCATGCGGCAGCAATTAAGTCAGGCTTCTTCTTGTCATTTATACTGTGCAGAAGTCTCTCACGTGCCTTTTCTCTGTCACCTGTCTCTCTCTGAGACTCAGCGCTGGAGAGGAGCCCAGACCGTGTTTGCCGCTCTGTCCTGGCACCTAGAGCAGCGAGGGCCATTGAATGAGTGACTTTGAAAAACTCTGGGTTTTGCTAAAAATTTTAGGGTCCAGAGACTGGAGCGAGAACTAAGAACTCCTTCCTACAGAGATTTAGATAAGTGGCAGGCATATTCCGGGTATAGGGTAACTTTAGATATCTGTCTCCATTTAGTGAGACACTTTAAACAGTGCAAAGAAAGCATAGCCTTCATTCTGGCTGAGTCTAAATTATTTTTCGTGTGCCATGCATTGTAAACAATGATGTGTTGTTGAGTTGAAAGAGCAGGCTTTCGAACAGTGTCCACCGTGAACCCTATTTCTGTGAGGAAAGGCTTATCCACACACATGATACACAGCGAAGAAGGTCACGGGTTTTGTGGATGTATAGTGGTGGGCTACGGAGATGTTTAGAATCTCATCATAAAATCAGAAAAATGTCAATCCATCAGAATTTTGAAAAACATCGTCAGGATACAAACAACTTGAATCTAGCGGTGGGGAAGAATGTCAATCTGTGTTTACACTACAACTGGGCTCCCTTGGCTGCTCATCAGGAAAACTGGGATCCACATGGCTGTCTGTGCTGGTTATGTGGGGGATTTCAGGAAACTTCATCTTGCTAGTCTGAGAGTCGCTCTTCTTTTTTTTAATTGTTTTTATTTTTATAACCTCAAACAATGTCAACCCAACTTTCAGTAGGCAGTTGATGCCACAATGGAAAAAAATCTTCCTAAAAATCAACAGTTTTGAAACTAAATGTTAGATGCAAATAAGTGTTATAAAGAAGGCCGTAATAGTGCTTGAAATTATATGCTGAAGAGTGAATTTTGGAGTGGGAAACAGGTGAAATGAGACAATGGTTTACCAAAGTCATCATAAAATAATAACAGAAACAATAATGGAAACCTCGAGGGGGAAAAATCTGGTTACTTGGTTACAAGATGCACATCGCCAAGGTACCCTTCAACTTCAGGGCTATAGAATCAGCTTCACAGTTTGCTATTTTTAAGTTAGCTGAGCTCATTAAGAAGCCATCCTTCAATCAAATGGAATTATACAGATAATATCTGGAATGATACACATTAAAATATTAAATATGAGGGGGTTTGGGGAGGGGAAGAATTATTTCTTTATATTTGTATATTTTCTTAGTTCTTAAGAATTAATATTAATTGACCATAAATCAATAAATGAAGTATTGCAAAATCTGTAGACCACTGAAGCCAGCCAGGAGCATCAGCAGTGTCCAGAATATTTCTTTCAAGCCAAGGTGTCGTGTCCTGACACAGCACAGACATGCCTGGTGTCCTCATTGGAAGAAGTCATATCACCACCAGGAACAGTTGGCTCCTGAGAATAAATGTTACTCATTATACACATCATTGAAGGGGGGCAGGAAAAGGAGAGAGGATGTGAGGGATGAAAATAGCCACTCTCAGTACCTTTGGGCTGTTTTGAACCTAAGAAGCTATGAGTTGACGGTCACTTTATACACTTAATTCTCAGAATATTTGAAAAGACATTTTTATTCCTTCAACTAAAAGCAAAAATTCCTTTCTAACTCCTTTATCTGAGGTCAGCCTATGACCAAAGCTTCCGCTCCAATGTCCATCTCTAAAATTAGGATCTGAATTATTCTTCTGTCTAAATTCCTAACAGGTATCTCTGGGTGGTTCCCCAATCTGTGAGCCCAAATAGAATCGACTGCTAATTGAAAGAACGTTGCTAGTTCTGGAGAGAAATGTGGTCATCTAGAGATTTGTGGGATGAGGAAGAAAGAAAAAGAAGTTCACTCAGGAGCAGATGTGTTGGGCATAAGATTTTGTCTACACAACCATCTCTTTAAACGTTCCTCGCCCTTCTTATCACTAGCTCCAGATAAGAGTGGCTGACCAGGCCTTGCCATCTCGAGATGCCTCCACTTTCAGGCCGTGATGACGTATTTAGGGATGGACATCTGAGCTAGGCCTGGCCAATCAATTGCTCCCCAGGTCTTTTGCTGAAATGATCTGGAAAGAGATACCCGCTCTTTCCTCTAAGATCATGGTCTAGGAAGATGCTGCACACTCGGGGCTGCCCTGAGCCATCTTAGCCTCCTCAGGAAGAGAGAAGCAATACCAAGAAAGAGAGAGAGACGTGCTTGGAGCTTCATTGGAGCACTTGGTCCAGCCCTTGGAGGCCAAGTGTACTCCTTGAACTTCCCACAACAAATTTCCTTTTTTAAGTAAAGTCTTTTTAGTTGACTTTGAAAAGTAGGAAAAAAAGGGCTTGCAAATGAGAAACTCCTTATTCTAGGAAATGAATGCTACTTACATATAAAAGATAGAAAAACCTCTTGGGGATCAGAATAACTCGTTGTTCTGATCATCGGAATTCTGGGGCTCCACATTTGCTACCTGTTTTGACATATCCCTACGAACCCTAACTTCTTGGTCTCTGATATTAACGAAACGTGCCGTGTTTGAGCACCCAGGAGGCATCAGACATGGTATTAGGCACTAAATTTACATTATCCGTAATTTCGCCACGACCTTCAAGGCTGGTGTTATTATCCTTGGGAACCGAAGTGAAGCAAAATGAGGAAACACGCCCAAAGTCCCCCAGGAGAACTGGCAGTGCTGGCACATGGAGGCGGCAGGGCCCAGTCCTATCCCACGTGACACTCCGCCACCGCATGCCGCCGCTCACCCGCCAGGATCCCCCGGTGACCTTTCTCTCTAAAGGCTGTTGCACCCTTGCCTCCTTCCCACCAGTACATCTGCTCAGGGTTGGGGAGGGTCGTGAAGCCCCAGCCCGGCTCCTGGTTCAGAACTCACGCCAATTCCTTTGGCTTCTCTGATCTTCACCACCACCTTGCACCAAAATCTATGTGCCAAATATTTCTTAAAAACCCCTGCATGCTTTATTTACGTTTCCAGTAGTGTCCTGATCGGCGACATCAGGCACCACCTAAACAGTAAGCCAGCCTCCCTCAGCACTGTCCATGTTCTCTGTTTAGAGCTGTCCTGCTCGGTTTGTTTTTCCCTCCTGATTCTATTCTGCTTCCATCTCTGCTAGGACGTGACTGGGCCATTCACTTCCTTTGCTCCTCCCTCCTTTAAGAGGTGGGGCTTGTTCTCCCTCACTCAGCACCAACTGTGGCTCCTCTTAAGCTGCCCTGGGGGAATACCCCTCCCTGTTGACTCGGCCCCACGGCCCTCCCACCCCCGCCCTGCTTCACAGATGGTCACTGTCCTGGGTTGGTTCTCACAGGATCCACAAAGCAGCAGCCTGACTCTCTAATCTGAATCCCCAGAGGAAAATAGAATGAGATGATTGGCAGGTATGTTAGTCTAGGTCCTCCAGGAAGCAGACGATAAGACAGGATTAAATGTGCCAGGATTTTATTGGGTAAATGCCCACGTACGAGAGAACAGAGAGGGCCGGGAGAGGCTGGGAGGCCCTCGGAACACAAGAGTCTAAGTGAAAGAGGGAGTGGGAGGCGAGGTTAGGCGGAAGCAGCTCAGACCGCCCGCCCTCGAGTCAAAAGAGGATTCTGCTGAGGCATCACTGAGTCCTTGAGATAAAGTCTCCCATCGGAGATGTCCCCAAGTCTCCTTAGTATCTCCACCATGCTCGGTCCTCGGCAGAAGCTGCCCGGGGAGGCACAGCCTGGGCACAAACATGACAGTGGATTTCAAACTTCAACGGACTCTGCACTCGGTGGTTGAGGGGCTCGGGGCACATTTTCATGGCCCCCACGAGGACCACTGAACCAGACAGAAAGGTTGCAAGGCAGAGCCTATTCATTTGTATATGAGAGCACCTATGCATATGTTTGCAAATATATGTGAAGCACCTATGTGGCACATGTTGTACAAAGTATGAAAAACGGGGCCGATTTTCTGTGCCAGGCTACACACCAGATTTTTCTGGGCTGGATGGTCATTGAAATTCTCATCAGCCTCCTAAAAAACAAACAAACAAACAAACATGGGTCTCTCCAAAGCCCCTGGGATTTGCCTCTGATTCCCTCGACTCTGTAAAGGCCAGTCCTGCTTGGGGATTGCAGGACTTGAGACATTTCATTCCCTTACACAGAAAGGCAGCTTGCATCGTGGCACAGTGGTTTCCTAGCTCTTCCAGGATGCTCAGGAGCTCCCCTGGGAAGTGACTGGGGAGCATCCGGGGGAAGCCACTTTGGAGGACTCTAGACCGAACAATATCACATCGACTGGAGGAGCAGTTTAATATTTCATATCCTGGATCATGAGTAGAAAGCCTTTGTTTAAAAGAGCACAGTGCTTACTAAGTTTTGAAGTCCAGTTTGCGATAGAATCAGATGGATTAGATTCTCCTTCATCTCTACTTCCCCAGATCCTAGGGCAGGGCCTCACATGTGGAGACATCAGTAAATGTTTCTGTCATTAGTACATGAACAAATGGGTGAATGAATGGAGTTAGCCCATGTAAATTCATCCTTAGAATGGCTCTTGTAGATGCATAATATTGTCCTCATTTTGCAGATCGCCACTGGATGTTCTCAAAGCTTACACTGACTGGTCACGGCCAAGAGATGGCTCAGTGGGAGCATGGAGATTCAAATGCAGGCCGTTAGACTCCCAACCAAAAAACCTTTGTATTGTGCTGCTCTGCAGAAACTGTGAGTTCTGGGACCTTCTTTAAAAACCCGCTCTCTATCTCTGCAGTGTCTAACTACAGAGAGCCTAAGGCTTTAACATGTCTGGCTTTTTCATTGTTTCTCTCATGGGCCACTGGCAACAGCTACTGTCCATGCCAGTTGTCAGCGTGCTTAAAAAATAGTCTGCACTCTGCCTATTTCTATGTTCCTCAGAAGGCTTTCGGATGCTCAGAGGTTATACGCTCTCACGGTACAGATGGATTACAGGCCTGGGCGAGGGAACTTGCAGCCTCATTGCCTCTCTTGTCATGAAGTTTCCTCTGTGCTTGAGAACGTGCACCACGCCCAGAGCAGAATTATTAAATTATAGGCTGCTGATGATGACGCAAGAGATTACTTTGTGAACAGGGTATATTTTGCTCTTGCAGAAACAGATCTCCTTGGTACTTGAAAGTTTGGATTGTGTTTTTGATGTAAAATTTACATGAAGAAAATCTGGGACAATCGGGTTAGTTTGGAACATTGGAAATAATAATAATCGCAGCTATTCTCCCTATGGGGTTGACTCTGTGCTAGCACTTTATGAAAATTACCGCGTTTAATCATCTAACTCCCTCAACAGTAGCTACACTAAGCCTGGTTTCACAAATAAGGAAACTGAGTCTCGGATGGTAACTTGGCAAAGGAAATATAGCTGACGTGTAAATCACAATGGGGCGCAACTGGAAACAAAGGTGAGTATTGATGGCAGGATTCTGAATTATTAACATCAGTTATATTTGGTATACCATAAGGGACAGGAAGGTTGCTGTTGGTATATTTTTAAATTTCTCTTGGATTAATTAGATTTCAGCTCTTCATGGCAACAAGGCCATTAGTACGTCACATCACTGGATTACAGGACGTTTTTTTAAAGGGCTAACCTTGGACAGCTCATTAGAGCCCCCTCGCCTCCCGCTTTTGGAAATCGTTCTCCATGTTAGGACCATCCCACTTGCTAACGTGATGAGCGATGATACTGGATGATACTACCGGGGGCTTCAATCCCCACATTTGTTTCAGCTCCTTCACTACATCCATGAGATTCTTTGACATCTTTGCAAATGTTCTTGAAAAATGTTCTTGATCATGGACTGTAAAAGTCCACTCTGAAGATACACGGATGGCAGAAGATCTCATCGGAGGAAAACAATTCCTCATCAGTGCTCTCTTCCAAAGGTCTCAAGCCGATTATTACCGATGCTTTTTTGAGTAACTCTTCAAAGAACTCACTATATTCTGCCCAGCATGTTAATATATATTTACTGTTGTGCCGCCCTTTATTAAGACGTCTTAAAAATGTACTTATGTGTATTTTATCTTCTTTTAAGCTCATGCAGAAAATAAAGCAAAACATTCCCTTCAATCTAAGGTACGAAAGAGATACCTATGGAAGACAACTCCCATTAAATATGAACTCATATTTATATATTTTTTATGGTGACATTGGTTAACAAACACCCAAAGATTACAACTGCTAAAGGAAAGAGCCAGTAGACTCAGTAAATAGGATAATTCATAGCTAAACAACTAGTAATGATGGAATAGTTTAAAAGAGATTTTAAAGTAAGCAAAGCATGTTTAAATAAGCAAGCAAAGAAATAAGGGAATGAGATAGAACAGGACTTTTAAAATAACATAGCAGGTAGATTTGAAAATGAACCCCCAAAATATCTAGAACGGAAGAATTATAGTCAATGAAATAAAAACTCATTAAAGAGTGTGCTAGATACAATGGAAGAGAGAAAACGTAAACTGTAGAATGAATCTGAGGAAATCAACCAGAAAGTAGCACAAAGAGATAAGGAGATGGAAGACAGGAAAGTGAGTTAAGAGAGATGAAGGAGCGAAGGACAGGATGGAACAGACATCTCCTAAGAGTTCCAGAAGCCGAGAAGGGAGAAAGCAAGGAAAGCGGTAGTGAAAGAAATATTACGACAATTTCCAAAATGAAAAAAGGAAAAGAATTGAGCTCTCAAATTAAAAAACAACAAAAAAAAAAGCCTACTTAGGAACAGGATAAATGTAAATATACTCACTAATCACATGATATTGAAATGATATAGCATCGAGGAGAAATGAAATATATTAAACTCATAAGATAGAATAGTCAGGGGACTTTCAAATAAACGCAGTCATAAATCGACATCTCCTTGGAAATAACAGATAACAGAAAATACTCAAATAACTTTTCCGAAATGCTGAAGGGGAAGAAGAGCTCCCAGAATCTAGCTTTTATTCAGGACTAACAGTAATATTAATATATTCTCAAACCAAGATATTCCCTGAAAACCTTATAAAGGAGTGTGATTCAGTGTATCAGGAATATTTTTTACTGAAATTTTAGAAAACTTAACTGACTAGAAATTACACATAGAGGTAATCTTTCTTCTTTGACAAGAAGTCTAAAGGTAAACGGCTGTCGATTTACTTATTTTTCATTTATTCATTCACGCAGTAAATATTTATGGGGCACCCACAATATATCTCCTATGTGTCTACCACATGGGACTTACATTCTATCCTGACCGCCCTACTTATAATGGAAATGAACCCCTACTTTTGTAAGCCCCATGCCCCTTATCTGTTTTGCTATTTTTTTTTATGGCATCATTATTTATTATATCTATTGCTTGATGTTTGTCCTTCTCTGCTAAATCACAAGCTTGGGGACAGGAATTTGTGTCTACTTTGTTTACTAATGAATCCCAAATTACTAGAGTAGTGTCTGGACACAGTAAGTGCTGTGTGCGTGTGTGTGTGTGTGATTGAGCTTAAACGAACTGTTCAGTAGACATAAAATAAACAAATAGCCAAGTAAAATCTGATATATCAGGTAGTCTCTCTGAGTTTCTCTTGGTCTTTCCCTTAAACTCGTCACCTCATGTTCAAAAGGTGGTGGCTTCAGGCCTCCATTTAAGATAGGAAAAAAAGAAAAAGGGGTCAAGGTAGATTCTTCAAACGTCAACTTATTTTTCATTGGCCAGAACTGAGTCAAATTA
The DNA here is from genome assembly GCF_902729225.1 of Pteropus medius. Lineage (NCBI taxonomy): Eukaryota > Metazoa > Chordata > Mammalia > Chiroptera > Pteropodidae > Pteropus > Pteropus medius. Next base: position 7,603,643 of record NW_024349804.1, on the reverse strand, counting down.
TTACTTTAAGTACAAAGAAAGTTGAGAAATTAACTATTTCTCTTTTACAGCCTCTCTAAATGGAGGCGGCCATAGAAAATGGGATTGACTTTGGAGCTTGGATGAGCCAAAGTATGTCGGCCACATTTAGTAAGGAGGGATTTGAACACAAGAGAGAGGCAGGGAATGGAAGACACAGTGAAAAGAAGAATAGAAATATATCTTAAAAAGAAAAAACTGCAAGAACTTTACAGTGTTTTATAGTATTCGAAGGTCTTTGTTTATCATTGTGATGCACATTCTGGAGAGAGAGATGATAAACAAAAGGGATACTGAGGAGGAACAAGACAGAAGAGCAGAATGTTACCTATCACATCGTGGCCTGTCTCACACAACAGCTAGAAAAGCAATTTCTTCTCAAACCTCTGCCTCCACCCCAAGACTTAAATTTACACTCCCGCTAGGACCAAGGCCCTTAATTACCAGTAGGCGGAGGAATCTTTCCTCCCACTTCTAGATAGAGTTATTTTCTTGGTGTCAGCAGTACAGCAGTCTGAAGACAACAAGATAAGAAGACTCTAGCAGCCGAGATGGAAGACAGGGTACCACTTGGCTGTATGCGGGAGTCGACACCACTCCCCTGCGAGCTGCCAAGAGACTGTGGAATGTGTGCGGTCTGGCCTTGGTCACAGGGAAGAGGCTGTGACCGTGGACTGGGTTTCACTGACTGTTTGGAAATACATTTAGAAGTTCAGACCCCACACTGGCCACACCTACACGTGGGGACCCACAAGGAAAGTGCGATGTAAAAGTCACGATTTATCAACCATCCTGTAAATGTTACTTTCTTAGCAGCCCTTATTAAATGTCTGGTTTTAAAAGAAAGAAAGTTGAAATGTCTCCTGCCAGGTGGAAAATGACGTCGGACTGATGTTCGGAAGGCTTGCCCCAGGCCCTGCTCTAACCCCTTCTCTGTCTCTGCAGCAAAGTGTCCTCCCTGACTTAGTGCTGTGGCTCTGGTGACCTGATTCTGACCACAGCAGGGAAGGACTTGGGAAGGAGAAAAGGCCTGTAGCTGATTTAGGGCAGATCTACTCTAAGGCAAGTCCCCTTAAGACCTAGGCAAGACGCACTGACAAGAGACAGAAATCCACGTCAGAGCCAGACTGTGGAGTCAGGAGTCGCTCCGACCACCTGCTTGGCATCAGCCATCCAACTGGAGCCACAGCAAACCCAGCGGCTGCAGGTCCTGTCGCCAGTCCTTCGAGAAACTGGGTCTAGGTGATTTCCCAATCGGACCTCTTTTTCTCAAGCCTTCACACAGGAAGATGCCCTGTGGCCTCGGACACTGGATTCTCTGTATGGCAGTGAGAGAACGTTGCCCTCGGAGGGACCCCAGGGCCCTGTCCTTCCATGCAGAATCCGCCCTTTCTCAAAGGCAGGGCCTGTCTGCCCACTGCACTTTCTATTCAGGCAGAGCTCGCTGCTGCCTTTCCATTAAATCTAAAGAAAAGTCATTCCCTTTCCAGGCACGTCCCCTTCAAGGCAGGAAAGGATGCAATATTATGGTGCGAGGAGCAAACCTCCAACAACCTGCTTCGTAACCTGATTTCTGAGAGTTTCTTCAAGGATAATTCCCTTCCATCCTGCAATATTATTATGAGAACTAAAGATAATGTATGTCATATTCTCAGCATGGTGCCTCATTTGGACCAAATGAATCATATGTGTTCTTATGGCTATTTTACTGGGCTGTCCTCTTTCCTGTTACCTCCCTTACCCAGCTACACACACACACACACACACACACACACACACACACACACACAATCTCCAGGTCCCATTGGGTGGGCAAGTTAAGGAAGTATATTAGCAATGTTGATTATGAGTTGCCGTCAGGGTTTATGCTACAGAAAATGAAGTGTGGCTGGAAATGTAGTTCTAAACCACATTGAAGGCTGCCCAGCTCTGTGTAATATACTCATTTGTTTATTCACAGAGGACAGAATAATGGACTGAGGGTCTGGGTTTATGGGCTTGCTTCTGCCAACACTATGTATTTTCTTTATATTAAGAACATACACTGCACTGGGCATCGACTAAGGACCTTACATATAGTACCTCACTTAAAAGCCCCTCAAGGAGAATGGTGGCTGAACACACAGGGCCTCTCTCCAACCCTCTTTCCCTCTCCATGAAGGAGAAAGAAAGACTTCGCTAGTGGGTGGCCCTGAGAGAAAGACTTCAGCAGCAGCTCCGCGCCCCACCCTCATTGGTGGACACAGGCATTCTCCTCGCTGGACCTCGATTTGAGGAACTTACAGGGGAGCATTCCACCCTTCCTGAGGGTAAGTCGATCTCAGACTCTACGCGGAATTAGCAAAAGAAATAGCATTCAGTGAGGACATTTTAAGAAGCCCGTGTGGTTATACATTCAAGCATTTCTTTAATTCACCCTTAGTGTAATAAAACTGAGGTTCTGATCTCCGTCTGTGTAATTATTGTAGCTGTCTTTCAAGGGGTTCCAGACACACTGGAGATGACAGGGTTATTTAATGGTCTTCTCAAGCCCCAACAACAGGCATTTCCATTCCCATTTCGATATATGAAGAACCTGAAGCTCAGTGAGTTAAGCGACTCGCCCAGGGCTGCTGAGATAACAGATTGCAAAGGCAAAATTGAACCCAGAGCCCTTTAGCTTCAAAGCTCGTGCCCCCTCCCCACCCCTGTGCTACGCTGTCACCCCAGAAAGCGAATGTTCCATCCTTGAGTTGACCTGGACCACCAATTTCCTTTTCTTAATTTTCTTCTCTTGCTCTCAGCAAAATCAAGAAGTTGGACTAAACACCAGGAAAGTTCCTCCCAGATCAAAGATTTTTCTTCGGTTTACAAACGTTCTCCCTCTGTATCTTCAGTGCTATGAGTCTACAGACTTTAAACTTTTGAAAGCAGAGGAGATTGTTTCCTAAAATAAAGTTTCATATATCATTTTAATGAAAGCTATAAACTTGTAAGTCTATAGATGAATCATTTAGACAAATAAAAGAAGAGCTGGTCTGGTTAAAATGGCAGCTGAGAACCAAATGCTTCTGGCCATTGTCACCAACTCATGAGACTTTGAGACATCTCAGCACAAATCTAGAGCATCCTAAAACCCAACCAGAAATTCACTCAAGTATCAGAATTAACATGAATGTGGGGGCCAGAAAGCCTGGGTTTGAGTCTCAGCCACTACATTTATGTGCTCTAAACAAGTCATTTAACATTTCTGGTCCTCGACTGTCACCTGTACATTAAGAGTCTTATTACCTTCATGGTAGCTGTGATGCCAATTGTTTTCTTAAAAATGTTAAACACTGTACAAATGTTAGTCATTAGTATCCACGAGGTAGTATTCTTTTATCATTAATAAGACCATAGCTTCCTATCAAAGTTACCAGGGAATGCCACCTTAGAAACAGTATCTTAGAGATCCAGAGATGCTCTGTGGAAAATCAACAACTCAGGCCAAACAGGGTTAAAGTCAAGTGGGACCGAAGAGGCTGATCCCTGGAGTGATGCTCAGATGGCCTCTCCTGGGGGCCGAGCTATCAGTGGGGCGGGAACAGATCTTCCAAGCCCCACAACTTCTCAACAGCTCCCTAAAATGCTAACACTGTCCAAGCACTTGGATAACATGTGTTTTCAATGTCATGCACATTTTTGCCGTGATTTGAAAGGTTTGTGTGCGGCAAAGAACTCAATTTAAAGATGAAATGTTGGGCTATAAGTCACTTCTCTTCTACTGCCTCTAGCAGATTGGACATATTTTTCCCGAGGAACTGCTCGATGCCTTTTAGAAAGCACTTCCTTTATGACACTTAACTTTCTCAAAGAGAATTGATTACTTTCTCCTTCTCTGTGCTTCTATGTCAACTCTTACCTATGGCTGACTCTCATCATTCACAAAAGTTCTTTTCTATAAAGTCACCAGGAACTCTAATTCGGTGAAAGTCGAACCATTGATCTCAGGGGAAACAAAGGGTTAGGTTCCTGCAAACCTCCGGTCACAATGTTTTTGTTAACGGATCTGTACCTGACCTTGTTTTATGTATGTTTCAGTTTAAAGATACTTCTTGTGATATATTTTGCTGATTCATTAACAAATGGGGGGAGGAGGAAACTGAATTCATGGCGAACTGCACTGAACTCATGGCGAACTGATACTTGAACAAAGCTTGTCTAATACACATATTTTCTCCAAAAGGCACATCACATCCTAAGTCTTCCTGTACTTAGGAACAATGGAGGGCACTCCAGCACCATACTCGAGGGCCATGTTAAAGAACAACATCGCCACAAAAAGCACAAAAATGCAAAAAACGTGGCACTACGCAGTCCGTGGTAAGGATACTTGCTTACAGTGTGAGAGCCGAAACAAGGAGGCAGAGCAACAACTCGTTCCAACTCAGCTGGCGACCTGCGTCAGACAACCCAAATTTTTCACTCCTCTGTGCGTATCTGTAAAGGACCTGGAAAGTGCCACACTTTTGGAGAATACGAATAAGTTTTAGCAAGTAGACACATTCGCGAATATGGAATCCATAAATAATGAAGCTCGACTGCATATCTCTACTGTAGAGCTGTTAGAAATTAAATGAGTTCGAAATTAAACTAGGCAAAATGCCTGAAACTTCAAATATGAATATTTTGCCGATATTTTTTATACATCTGTAGTTCTATCCCTGAATTTACTCCTAAGTGCTAGATTCATGTTCCCATGTACTTATCATAAAAGCAACACAAGCACAGTGAATCCAAAGCCGAACCCACCTTCTCCTTAAAATTTGTCTTTTCTACTTTTATTTGGCAATGCAGAGCTCTTCCTTCTGGGAATCCTCAGTGTCCACCACTACAGAGGTCTCAAACCTCAGCTTTAACAAAGATTATCACAGCAGTTTGCTCAACAAGGCAGCTCTCCTGCTTAAAAGAATCTGTTACTTCCTGCCAAGGGAATAAAATTTGTCCTTCATAATAATCAATATTTTTTGAGTGCTGACTCAGAGGCAGGTATTTTTCTAAGCACCGAACATCTGTTATTTCGTTTGGTCCTGGCAAGAACCCTATGAGATAGGTACAACTATCATTTCCATTGTACAGAAGGAAATGCTGAGGCATAGAAAGTATAAATACATTGCCCAAAGGCTTACGGCAAGTAAGTGTAAGAGCTGGGATTTGAACCCAGGTACTCTGACTCCAAAGAATGAGTTATTAATCACTCTATAGATTGCCTTAGTCTTATTAAATGCAAGCCAGATTAAAGTGGCTGATCAGAAAATTGAAATGGTGATTTATGATGACTGGTTTGAGAAGTGTGCTTGAGAAGGAAAGATAGCAAAATGGCCATAGCGGGAGGGGATGACCAATGACAATGGCCATGATCCTGATCACTTCGCTATTTCATCTCCCCTCTTTAAGCAATGAAGGCATCCTATTTTGCATTGGTTCATTTGTCTTCCTCTGCCAGCTACACAGTAGTAAACTGGGTCTTTCATTATTTTGAGTAGGTAACCAACTGGGCTTAGGCCATAGTCTGACACATAGTAGAACCTCAAATATTATTTGTTAAAGAAGACATGGAAGGAAGGAAGAAAGGGAGGCGGGGAGAGAAGGTAGGAGGGAGGGAGGGATGGCGAGAGGAGAGGGAAAGAAGGAGGAAAAGTAGGAAGGAAGGAAGATTTAAGAGCTACGTACCTGAATTTCTTTAGAGGGAGAGGAATTGGTGAGACAATCAATTGTCAAAAAAGAAACATCTAGGCAACTAATGGCATAAAATGGTTCACAAAAGTTTTCTCTCCCTACTGAGAAAAAAAAAAAAATCTTTTGGGGAAAAAAAATTCCCAAACTATTATGTTTATGAATAACTATTTTTATGATTATACCATATAAAGTAAATTTTGCAAAACCAGTTTGGGGTGGACCAGCAATTTAAAATTGCTTAGAGCAGTCAGAAAGAATGTTTCATCAAAGCCAAGTTCTTGAAAAGGTGCTAAGGTAATTTTTGTCTCTTACTGAGACACGCCACTGTCATCAGAGTTCTGGAGGGCTCGGTTTCTGCACGTACTGACACTTCTCTGCTCCCTTGGGCTTTTTTCTGAGCACTTGTCTCTTGGTTCCATTTGAGTAACAGATCATCATCTGTGTTTAGGGAAAATTGACTCACTCTGAAAGATCTTACTCCAGTGTGCTTGCCTGGTGTTGAACACTTGCAATTTTTTTTTTCATTGTTTTAAGAAATATGAGTCTTTGCACACAAACAATAGCACACAGCAGCCAAGTTTTATATTTTTGGCTCTGTCACTCTGGGCCCAAGCCTCATAGCTTTGTTTATGCAGAGATTATAAAAATCTCCTCACATTACTGTGTTGACTTAGGTAAAGACATAAATTATATTTCTTATGTTTCGATAACACTTAAACTAGGAAAACATTGTCCGATGGACAGACTTGTATTCACTGTTTGGCCAGGTGATTTGAGGCAGGTTAAAATCATTTTAGGATGTTTCAGTGTCTAATTTCTGAAGGAGGAAAATTAGTCACACTTATTGCTCGAGAAATTTTGTAAGAACTGGTGCATTCAGGCCAAATTCCCTTCGGAAGACTAATTTGCTAAGTCATCAATATATCGCTGGACATTTATCGATTGCCTGAGAAAATACAATGCAAATTATCTGTCTAGTTGTTTTTGCTTTAAGCCAATGTGGTATGCACCAGAGAGGAGATTAAAGAAAAAACAACCAACCTTAAAAAGAGTGTACGAACTTAACATTCTGCCTCTGACTGCCTCACACTCTGATTCCTAAATGATCCTTCACCCTCATGTCTTCTCTTAGTTTCAGGCTTTCAAATCTCCTCAGATGTGACAATGGAAATCTCTTCTTCAGTCTTGAACTTCATTTTTCCTACTAAATAAGCAACGTACAGTGGATTCTCGGCTCAGTCAACTTTTGGGCGCTGTGGGAAAATGCCAGAGCTCACCAGCATGCCCAGAAACATCCACCTCACCTCCCGCTCCACATCCTGGGTCCACACCTGTCCAAACTGGAGTAAATGACCTTTCCACCCACCTCTCTGAAAACCCTACCAACTCCTTGGTTGCCCATTCCTTCCAGATCGACTATTGTCAAGTAAATGCATAAGTTCAAGTTGAATACTATTAACTCTGAGGCTCTTGCATAAAATTTAAAAACCAAAAATTCAACTCTTTAATAATAATAATAGCTGACACACTTTGTATGTTGTGGACACCTGTAGAAGTAAGAGGACACCCCCATCCGAATTTTGATTCAGATATAAAGATCGATGACACCACTCAGAAACCAAGACGATATGAAAAGGCTTGTTATCTATGTAATGAGAATGTCTAGGGAGAGCAGAGCAAGGTTCCCAAGATGGCCTGAAGAAGGCTTGAGAGAGCAAGGGAAGGAGATTGGCTGGAGGTCTTTACTGTGGTTAGGAAGTGGGGCCAGGTGAGGATGGTTAGGGAGTGGGGCTGGCTGAGGGTGTGGTTAGGGAGTGAGGGCGCTGGCGGCTGAGGGTGGTTGGGAGTGGGGCTGGCTGAGGGTGGTTAGAGAGTGGGGCCAGGTGCGGATTTCAGGGGTTGATGTAGTTTGAATCTCACACCATTTCCAAAAGAGGGACCACCTGTCTCTCTTATCAGCTTTCTCAGATTGGCACAAAAGGAGAAAGGTACAAGTGATGCTTAAAAGCTACTAACAGTCAACTACCAAAAATGGATTCAGAGTCTTTCTTATACTGTGACGGACCCTGTGCCATGCACTTTATGAGTCATCTTGTTGGATTCTTTCCTCGATTCTGTGAAGCAGCTGATTAGCCCCATTTCACAGAAGAGGAAGTTAATGCCCAGCTAGAGGGGTGGATGCTTCCCAAGGCCAACAGCTGGACAGTGCGGAGCCAGATCTTTGACCCAGGTCTGTCTAATGACAAAGCCCATGCCTTGACTTTGGTTTTCACCAGATAGCCAGGGCAGCCTAATCCAGCCTGATAATTGGCAGGGTGATGAAATTCACAGCTGGGCACCTTCAGGCCATCAATTCATGTCCTTGTCAGTACACACACTGAGTATAGGAATTGTGTTTTCAGTAATGAACTTGGTGGGACACTTGAACCAAGATTACATAGCAAAGCAGAAAAAAATCTCAGGCATTAAAATCAGAGAGACCTCGAATTGAATCCTACCTTTCTCATTTCAGGAGGTCAAGAAAGTTGCCTTCTGAGCCTTAATGTCCTTATCATGAAATGGGGCAATAATACTTACCTTGAAAGGTCTTTATAAGGATTTTAGGAAATATCAAGTATCTAGTGCCTAATAGATGTTCACTGAGTAGCTATCATTTATTTTTCTGTTTCTAGTTACCTAAAGTGGATTTCTTTTAATGTAGCTTGCTAACTGGCACATAGAGCAATTTCAGAATCTAGAAGTTTCTATTGTCCTTTTTCTCTGGCCATTGTTGAACGCGAGCCTTGAGAGTAGACTCGAGGCCACATATGCCTACACATGCATTTTATCATTTCCTATTTCCAGGTAAATGTGTATTGGCTAAATGCTAAGACAATGGCATCAGGTAGGCACAAAAAGATACAGAGAAGCTCACCAAAAGCTCTCAGTAAGATACGATTGATGATCTTGCTGCTAAGGGGACCCTGAAAAATATCTATCCTAATCTAATTTAATCTAATCCTAATCTGTTCGAATGCAGCCGTAGAAGAAATCAGGAAAGTTTTTTAGTTCCAAATGATTTCTCTCTCATTTGATAACAACCCCTTGAGGCATATTTTTTGCGTCTCCCTCACCCTATTTTAAAAAAGAGAACGTTGAATTTTTTTTTATTAATTTCCTGTGAAACACAGTCAGAAGTTCTAGGAAGAAATTTATTGTCAATGTCTGGAAAGAAATCTGGTTTCTATTGGAGTGGCATATACTCTGAGGTGTGTCTCCGCCGTGGAAGCCATTTCCTTCAAGTCTTTCCATGTTTGCAACATGCGCCAATTTAGTCGGGTATCTTGAGATGAAACTGCAAAATAGTGATGAGGAGTGACTCGGAAAGTCCCTCTGATGAGGCGGAAAGAGTTAGAAGGTCTGGGAGTGAAGCGGTCATAGGAACACGGGTGAGTTCTCACTCCTCTCTGAACCTCTGTAAAATAGGAATGATATTCTCTCAGACCTGGGGATGCCGTGAGGATTGAGAGAAATACAGAGAGGAAGATGTCTAGACAATTGCCTGGCACATCGTAAGTGATTTGAGGCACATCTTTTTCAACTGCAAATTACAGAATCGAAGTCAGATCATGTTAATAAAAGGCGGAGTAGAGTTGTTACGGCTCTCGCAGCCAAGTATCATCCCAAGGGCGGGTTCTCTGGATGGCTTCAAGGTAGTCTTGGCTGATGCAGTCAGTGCTCGAGGGAGGAGACCAAGGCTGTACCTTCTCTCCAACCCTCAGCTCTACTTGCCTGTTCTTGGCTTCTTCTCAGCATAGGACCTCGTCACGTGGCTGATAAGATGGCCACATAGAGCCTCGAACTCACAGCCTTCCAACTTACTAGTGGCACCGGCTGTGGGACATCTCCTTCCCGATGCCTATCTATGAATCACAGTAAGGACCCCAATAGGCCCTGCAGGGCTCATATGTCCATCTCTGAAACAGTCACTGTGGCTGTGGGAATACAGTGCTCTGACTGGCATGAGACAGATTAGCATCTCTGAGCAGAGGGCAGAACACCTAGACCATAGAATGGGGAAGAGTGATTCACAAAAGAAAGAGACACTTTACCAGAAAAGGAGATGAATACACAGCAGGCAAAAACGATAGGACACAATCCTTGTCCCTAAATAGGTGAATGAAACCACTAATTGAAGAAGTTTCCCTTCACCCTCCCTACTCCCTGGACACTTCAAACCCCGTCAGGCAGAGTGAGTTCAAGTAAATGCACGAAGCATGAACCAGTGCACGCAGACCAATCAGAATGTCCAATACAAGATTTGCTGAGACATTGTCTCGCAATTTTCTAATCAGCTAAATCCAATTTCTTCGGTGAATTGGATAAATAAAAGAGCAGGTTGCATTTAGCCAGAGAACTGATAGGGTGTTTTTGTTTTGTTTTGTTTGTTTTGTTTTTAATATTTGGAAAGTAGTGACTTGTAATAGTCTTGGGCCTAATGCCTATATAATCTTATAAAAATTCACATAACACTTCTCTTCCTCTCATAAGCAATTTCCTTCCTGACAAGTTTAAGTGTGTAAGTGATCGCATTCCCACTGTCTTTTTGAGGAAGGATCTGAATGAAAAGTGTTTTGGAGCCAGTACTGTAATCTTAGAATATCATCTGCTCAGATCAATTGTAAAGACTTAAAATCAGTCTCTAACGTAAACCTTTACCCTCCCAAAATTGTAACTCTCCTTCACCTACAAGTCAGAGCATGGCTAGAAGTATAATTGTAGCTGAGTGGACAAAGGGATTGTTAAGTTTATTACAACTAACTTTCAAGAAGTTATATAGCCAATCAGGAAAGCAATGTGACTCTTTGAGCCCCAAGACTGGTGGCTGGGTCTTCCCAGGAAGCTAATGGCTGATGATGCTAATGGAAAAAAGCATCTGTAGGAATGATGGATAGTGTTCCAGAGAACTTGGCTAGAACTCAACTTTTTACAGCAGGTCTGGGATGAAAATGAAGATTGAGCCACACCCTCTGTGAGCCATTAGAGTGTGTCACCCAGGAGCACACACACATGCGTGTTATGTAGGAGGGGGACACTGTGCCAACACAAGAGATCACGCATCACACTATCTGGCACACATGTGCAGATGGAGCCCTGAGACCTGTCCCCCAAAATAAAAGGTCAGGACTAGGAGGAAGTAGTGTGTGTCTCATGTTGTTCATAGTTTTTTCGTCGATGACAGGTCACAGATTAATTTTCTCATGATGCTTTTGTACCCTGGCAGCTCTTCGTCATGAGCCTAACTTCACTGAATGGAAAAATGGGGCTCAGGAAACCAGCCCAGGCTGTCAGCGGTGACTGATGGCTGAGAAGAGATGTTGCATTATCCAGGTTACGGCTGTAATTGAATAGAAAGCGAAAGGAGGAGATGGCGTCATCCGGGCCTTGAATTCCCTTCGGCAAATGAGAGCCAAACAATGGATTGAGTTAGGCATATTTAAAGTCCTCAAGATGATTTAAATATATAAAATAACATACTAGTAATGATTCAGCGCCTAGAAAAAGTCTTTGTAGGCCAGTAGTTTGTGAATGTTTGTTACATAAATGAGAAGAGTATCGATCTCTTTTCTATTTTCCGGTGTCCCAGAATCACAAAATATTTTCAGGTTAAAATAATTGGCCTTTGACAACATCCTCATGGGATGCCGAACAGGGCCTATGGTATCTTTCCTCCTGGTAGTTGAGGATTCTGAGATATGAAGATGTTAAGTGATTTGAAGATGACATTCAATAAATCCTAGATAAGATGGAGAGAAAACCTATCTCAAATTTCCTACTTCCTCTCCAGAGAATATTCCCATTTTTCACTCTTTCCATCAGCTTGCTGCTTGAAGACACTTCGTGGTACAATCGCGCTGGTAAGAAACTTGATTTTCAAACAGTGACCTGTCTCCTGGCCTTTTAAGGGGTGTTGCAAAGAGAAACTTCCTTTCTCTTTTCTCATAAAGCTAAATTTCTCCCTATGCCTTTTTTTGAAGGGTTGCTGCCTCCCTGAATAAAGCATCTATTAAATTGGCAACTTAGAGTGGATTCCTGGCCCAGCCCGATACTCTGAGAAAGGCCAGAGTCCACTGGCCTGGTCCAGGAATGTCCACCTCTCCCTCCACTGCCTGGATCTGGATTGGCCCAACCCGAAGAATGGAGCCAAATGGACATGGCTTGAGGGAAAGAGACACAGGCTCCTAGAAGATGGGCAATAGGTGTGACCTTGCCCCCACCTCCACCTGTCCAACCTTACCTCTGCAGAGTAGAAGTGAAGCCACCTCGCCCCGTGGCTGGAATCATGCTCTGAGCATGCTGGCTCAGGCCGCGCAAGAAACCTGATGTCTCCGGACTCACGGGGAGAGCATTCCTAGGGAGGGGTAGACCCTTTCTTGGGCTACATGTTTTGTGACGTTAAACACGTCACTCTCCCTCATCTTTATCTGAGACAGATTGGACATCCAGATTCAATGAGCGATGCCAACCTATGATTTAAAATGGATGCAGTCAATGTGTTTAGCTCTCAAAAGAAATTCTGGGAAAGAAATACAGTCAGGAGGTGGGGGAGCCTTCTTTATTGTCACGGCAACACTAAACTAATTGTCTTTTGAGTAATTTTCTTTATTATGGCTAGTTCAATGGTCGAGCAGTTTGTCTCCTGCCAAATAATTGTTCCACCTTGGAAATTTAAGAAACTCAAGACAAAACAGGTATTTTCAAAATCTCTTGGTTCAAATATATACTAGCTGTATGAGCTCAGATTCAGATTCTGGATTTCTTCATCTGAAATGTAATCTTTCAGATTTCCTAGGTTTGTTTGAGGGTTAAGTGAAATCAGCTTGGCTTAGAGCCTATCACAGGGCCTGGAACATATAGTGTCCAAGAGGAGCTGATTGCTTTTCTCTTCCATGTGCAACTGAATTCGTTTTCCTCCGACCTGCTCTGGGAGAGGTACAACACTCCTGCTAACACTCCCCACCTGCTGTGTGACGAGACCAAGTCGCCCCCTCGCTGGGCCTGATTATTCTTCTTCATAATAAGAGGATGAAGTTAGGCAATCTCTGAGATTTCTGTGGACTGTGCTATGTTTTGATTCTCCCCAGAGAAGACATCTCCCCATGGCGAGGTCCTCAGCAGTTTATGCTCCTTCTCAGTTCTATTCTCGGCCCTCCAATGTGAGGTATGGCCATAGATTTCTAACACCTGTGGCCATAATGCTGCCTCTGGCTTAGAAAGAACAAGAAGGGATCATGCTGGCATCTCTTCACCATACCCCACACAGGAACTTCACATGAAACTGAGAAAGGGGTTCTGGACTTCAGCTTCTCTTTAGTCCAGGAGCACCAACGGATAAGGAAGAAGCTATATTGCTATCAAAGCGAATGAAGAAAGCCACCCATCGATTATTTCATTTACATGTCATGACAAGCATCTACTCGCTATAGACTGTCTGAGACCAAGACCAGAAGAACTGCAACCTTCCAGCTGTGCAACTTGGAGCAAGTTACCTAACCTCTCTGTGCCTCAGTGTCCACATCTGTGAAAAAGATTTTATAAAGAGCACTGGCCTCGTAGGGCTGTTGTCAAGATTAAAAACATAGAAGTAAAGTGCTTCCAGTAGTGCCTGGCATAAGGTAAACGTGTTCACTGTGGTGTTTGCTAGCTTTGCTTTTATTGTTCTGTGCCAGAGTCTCTGCCGTTGAGTAGCCAATAGCTAGAAAATAGCTACAGTCCCTACTCTTAAGGAACTCAGAGCCTCACAGGACAGACAGCCCTGAGCTCGGCTTACTTTAGTATTTGATCAGTGCGCCAGTCAGTTCTAGAGTTCTCGCCACATGCCGACCATTGTGCTGGGTGCTCAGGACCCAAAGACGGACACGCCATGGTCCCTGACTGTATAGGGTCAGGGGAGTTACAGGGAGGCCCATGTAGATTTGGGCTGCCTTGATTTGAATCGAAAGTGCCAATTGCCAGCTATGTGTGTGGCCTTGAACAAGTTTCTTAATCTCTGCAAATGTCCACTTCTTCATCTGCAAGGTGAAGAGGCCAATGGCACTGACCTTGACCTTTAGACAAGATACCATGGGTGAAGCCCTGGCAGAGGACACCATCCAAAGTTGACCCAAGCAGCTCCTGCTGGGTACCTACAGCAAAGGGTGGGCAATACCATGAAAACAGTAGACCCCAGGTGCCACAGGAGCACAGAAGAGAGGCACACAATCCAGACAGGGATGGGAGAAGTTTCCAATAGGGATTTCTGAAGGGAGGGGCCTTTGGGGTGACTGTTGAAGAACAAACCAGGGCTGCCTAGGCATGACATTAGGAAACGTTCTAAGTAGAGAAATAACAAGACCCAGAAAATGTAGTACAGATGGAGTTCTCTGCAGTTTTCTTTCCATGGATAAGACAAACAGCTCCCCCGCCCAGTTCAGGTCAAAAGAAGTCGACTCTTGAAGTTTAAAAACTTGATCTTGAGTCGATTGCTCCAACTTCAGAGCCAAATCCCCTAGATTTATTTATAACACTGAAACTTAGTGGGGAGGATGGAAGACCTGTCCCTGGAGTGTGTTTATCCCTTGCCACCAGCATTCGATGTGAAGTTTTACTTGAAATAGAGACCTAACTTAGCAAAGCTAGTTTTGAGAGGTTCAAAGTTGAGCTAGACCATATCCTTCTGTGCTGCTCCTCAGAAAGACTAAATTGGCATAGCTAGGACACGCAGCTTGCCAGAGGTCAGCATATCCTCCACCTAAGCAATCAGAGCTGGAAGTTCTGACAGCCTCTCCCCAGGCCCAGGAGAATCATAAGGACAGACTACAATGCTGAAAGCAAGAACATTTTGCAGACATCCACTGCGGGTGGAAAGGCTGATGTGCAACCTGCTTGAGTCAAATTTGAAAGCAGAAAATAAGTTTTCTACGACAAATGACCCCAGGAAACAAAATCGAACCCCCGACGACTCGCCCCTGCAGCTCTAAACTGGAAGTCACATGGGGGAGTACACTTGGGGATGCCGGTGGGGATCCAAGCCTGCGTGCTCCAGGGCTTACTAGACAAACTCAAGAAAACAAGGTGAGGAAAATTAAAACAACGACCAATGCAGGATGCTTTTCTTCTGCCCCTTCCTCAGATTTAAGGATGCTCCTCTTTAGATAAAAAGATCTGTGATTTGTATTCACACAAGAATTTTATTTTGTTTGTTTGTCTGAGCACTGATCTGCATATCCCCTCGCTGGTGCCTTGTTAAATTCAGCTGTAGGGTGTGTGATGGCCCAGAAAACCCGAGATGGCAGCTGCTTTCCTTGGAAATAGCTCTGTACAGATGAAGACCAGTCTCTCTCATACATGAACTTAGAGAGAAAATGTTAGGATGTGTTTAGACTTCACCCAAAATTTTGTCTCTGCCATGGCGAATTTCGCTAGCTTCTCATCCTCTATCTAACTGGAAACATTTTGTTTACCCAGGACTCATCCTGAGCACTGTCTACTACTTTCTTTACCTTCTTTTAGGATAACAATTTCCTGCTTCCTAAGTCTGCTTTTCCTCTTTCTCCTCCCCTCCCCATGCCGCCTCCAGCTTATCTCCCGTCATGATTGGCTGCTCTGTTCTCCTCTAATACAATCTCGTATCACAAATGGAATGACGTGGAGAGGAGAGAAGACATTGCAGACAGAGGCCAAGGTGTGACTGAAGGTGAGAACCAGCTGACTTAGAAGAAGAATGGATGTTGGAGCAGGACATGACCCCAACAGGGATTTCTTTGTTGGACTGGAGTCCACGGTTGGTGTTTGGGGAGCAGCACATAGGAAAGGAAGACTGTGGTCAAGGCGTGGTGGACCTTGACTAACAGGCTGAGAAGTTTAGATTTCTCAGCAGAAGGAAACAGGGAGCTTCCGAAGACTTTTCGCCACACGACCTTGTGTTACACTGGGCAGAGGGGAGAGGAGTCATACAGCGCATGGCAGGAACCGCATGACCCTGGAATCAAGGAAATTGTTACCGGAACAAGCACAAGATGAAGGGACCAAGAGAGAATGGAAGAGGCGCCACACAATGTGAGGAAGAATAGTCATGCTCTGATGCCATGTCAGCTGCCAGGTGTTGTATGTCAAATAACGTGATAGGCTCTTTACATATGTTCTCTCCTTTAACCTCATTAATCCTCACAATAGCCATGGGAGTTAAATACTATTACCCCCATTTAATAGATTAAAGACCACGTAGACCAGAGTCACACAGCTAATGAGGGGTAGACCTGAGGTTCAAGGCCACAAGTCCATATTTATTCTACGGCACCTGGAACACTTATAGGAAAACCCCTGCAGGCCCCTTATGAGGAGGGCCTGGCCCTTAGGGGTTCTACACAGCCCTTAATTGAAGAGGCTCCCCTTCTTCTATCTGTTCGAACAGAAATATGTGCTTGCTTAGCCTTCTCCTTCTAGTTCACGGAAATGGGATTTTATTTCCCACATCCCCTTCTTTTGAATTCTAACCTCTATCTCCGTCACTAGTTTTCAGTTTTTGCCAAGGCCTCCTCTCCCCTTTTGCACTTTGGGTATTATCAGCCTCCCTGCTGACGGTGAGAGGGGAGGTGACCTGTCCTCTTGAAGGAGTTTATTAAACCCCGGTGATCGAGCCAAATGCAGATATGTCCCTCCCACAATACGGTCTCCCTCTCGCCCGCAACCACTTTCTCATCCTGTCCTGATAGTGCTTCTTAGGCGTCCTCTGTCCCCCGCTCCATCCATCTCGAGCCAGTTCAGGGGCTAGCCTTTCAGTGTGGCTGTCCCCTCCCCACCCTGGACAGCTCTCTGACTTTGCTCTACTGTTCCAGAACTTTCTGGCTGTGATGTCCAATCTCTCCATTTCTTTCAAGCCTAGCTTTCACTACTTCCTCTCATACCTGGACCTTTACCATTTCCTCCCAAATCGCCCTTTGCGATTTATTGATATTTCACGTGTCGTCACTCAATGAGGTTGACAGAATAATGACCACACCCTGAACATGTCCTCGACCTAATCTCCAATACCCGTGAATCTGTTGCCTTACATGGTAAAAGGGACTTGGCACATGTGATTACCCTAAAGATGCGGGGGTGAAAAGACGAGCCTGGATTTTCCGAGTAGGCCCCAGGTAATCCCAAGGGTCCTCGCAAATGGAGGAGAGAGGCGGAAAAGGAAGCGGGAGCCATCCGAGGTGAGGACTCTAACTGCTGCTGCTGCTTCGAAGATGGAGAAAAGGAGTCGTGAGCATGGAAGGTGCACGGCCTCCAGGATGGAACGCAGTCCCGCTGACACCTTGATTTTTAGCCCGGTGAGACCTCTGACAGCCTCCTACACTAGAGAACCGTAGAATAACAAGTCTGGTTTGTTGAAGCAACTAAATGTGTATTAGTGTGTCACGGCAGCTATAGAAAACCAATATACTCCCTCAATAGTTCTTTTCAAAAATATAAAAATAGAGTAAATAACTAAAATTATTCCAGGAAGAGAACTTTCAGGTCTTCTCTGATTAACTGAAGGTTGACCAAAAAATCCTTTTGGTTGGAAGTCTTTTTAAAAAATTTCCTGAAATACTGTCTCTTCAGCTCAGTCAACTGAGTGTGCTCTGCATTCTTGCCGGTCAGTATGGTTCATGGGCAGAACCTGAGCAGCACCGGGAGCACCAGGAAATTAAAAAACAAAAAAGTGATAAAAGGCTGACTGACAATTTACACTTCAATAAGATCTACAAATGATTCGAATGCACACTAACGTTTGAGCCATACTGCTCTCCACAATGAAAAATCGTACTAAAGTAATCGCGTTGGTTGCTCTCCTGCGGTCAGTCGGCCTCTGTTTACGCTGGTGGCAGAATTCCTTAAGTCAAGAGCTGGACGGCAGCTTGAAGATCATCTCATCTGATGGCTTCCAAACACGTCCACCAGAAGAACTGAATCTGAAAAGATATCCTCTCAGAAGTCCGGTCTACCACCAGCCCTAAAATTACCTCTGAGGCATCTCTTTGGAACTTTAAGGGGTTCCCCTCGCACAGCTTGGAAAACACAGATTTTAAGCTAAATTCTTCCTGATATGTATAGGAAACCTAACACTTGGAAAAGAGAAGAGACTTGTTTAGGATCATAGGTACAATTATGAAGTTGCAAAGGTGAACCTGGAAGGCTTAAGGGCTTCTCAGGATGATAGACTCGTTAATAAGCACCCCAGCTTCCATACACCTCAGGAGCGCTCCTCCCTCAGATCAGTCTCTGGGGGGCTGGACACTCCTGTTGAAGAATACACCGGCCACCTCACAACATTTAGTTGCGAATGCCTCTGCGGCTGCCTTCCCAAATGCATCACCACTTCTGCCGAGTCTGCTCCTTATCAGAAGAGTTTGAATCCTGGCGAGGGAAGGGAACACTCTCATCTTTGGAAATAATCAAAATTGGTCACAGCTAAATCTGGTGAATGCATGAATGATGATTTTGGACCTCACCCTCCACTTTTTCAAATATCGAGCATGACCGACGTCTCTGGAAACTGATTGATATGTGAGGAGTACCCTAACAGAAGGGAGGTAGCTTTTATTGAGCACCTGCTGTCTGCCATGATTCCTCGGGGCATGTTTACGTACTGCATCTCATGGGATCTTCACAGCAACCCAGTGAGGGAGGGTCTACTTCTATTACTGTTGTGAGACAGTCTTCATTTCAGAGGGGAAGAAACTGAGGCCAAAGATCACATGGGCAATAAAGGATAGCGTTAGATCTTCCTGACTCCAAAGCCCAAGTTCTTTCACATAAACCTACTTCTCCGGTAGGCTTGTTGGAAAACAAATAGGTCTATTGCCTCAGAGAAATAGAAGGCCTTAGGTCTTCTGAAGCCCCTTTATTAAGAGCAAATTTCTCACCCCATTATACTTACTCTACTATCAGTAAGTTTTTACACATCTGCCTCCCCAGCTCTGGTTGAATTTCTGCATCCTCAGGGTTTAGCAGAGTAATCAGCAGTACTCAGTAAAGGTTAACTGAATAAGATAATAATAATAATATTGTGTTGGCAATGATGATTGCAAGTACACTATAGACCGGGCTCCGTTCACTTTGTTTTCTCTGCCTCCGTCCCCCACTCTATAAAATGGATAGATGGATGGATGGATGGATACACAGACAGATAGATGGACAAAGAGATATTTGGATGGACGGTTGTATGCTCAGATAGTTAAAAATATATATTAATATCTAGAAGATTTTTCACCAAAATATTGAATCTGGTTGCAATCTCCCTTCCCCATGTAATTGCAAACACAGCCAGCAGAGTACAGAAGCTGGAAATGCTCTTCGGATGATCTCGATTCGACCATTCTGGGAAGTAAGGAGTTCTTGCCCAGAAAGTGCTTTAAAAGTACAATTAGGAGGAGGTTTCACAAAGAAATAAAAACCGAATTGCTGGAATCTCTCACAGCATGTGCACGCCTCTCTTCTAGGGCTTTAAAAAGAATTTTTTTTAAGTTCAGTTTTTTAGGGGTTTTTTTTAAGCTTATTGTTTAGCCAACTGTTTCTTGCAATACCGCTGAACAAGTAGATTACGAGGATGATAATTTATTCTTCCTTTTATTTCCACTATAGAATCTGAAATATATTGTTTTAATAAATATCAAATGGATGAATGAATGAATGAATGAATGGGCATGATTACTATCAGAACACATTTGAACATTGAGAGTTTATGAATTTGTCATTTCTTCAACAAGTGGTAATAAAACCTTGCTGTCCTCAAGGCCTTGTCCTTGTCACCCTGAGGGATGCAAGGCGATTGCAATACTATTGAGACAGACATAGTGTCACCATGGCTGCACGTAGGGAAACTGAGGAATCGGTTCACTGAGTGAACAGGTCCATCTATGCAACACATATCTGTTGACCACCGACGACATGCCGATGAGTTGCAGCTACTTTGTGAAGAGCCTGGAATACCATGCCGAGGATTTTAGACATCATGCCGGGGACCACGTGGAGTTACTGAAGGACTTTGCAAAGGATGCTGAAATCACAACTGAGCTGCGAGACTATGCTGCTATCATTTCCTCCCCTAAATGCTTAGCCGTTTGTCTCTGTCGAGTTCTGCTTTATCCTTTAAATCTCAACAATAAGAACTGTGCATGGCATTACTACATGGTAATGGAGAATATGAACCCTGAGGTCAAACAGACCTGCTTTTGAGTCTCGGCCGTGTCTCTGGTTAGAGCATGGTCTTGGACAAGTAAGAGTCTCTCCAGGCCTCAGTGTCCACATCTGCAAAACGGGAGAAACAGTAACACCACCTTTACGGAATTACAGTGAGAAGTCAATGAAGAAACACATGTAAAACACCTAGCTCTATGTATGACACACAGTAACCACTCAGTGAACACCAGATAATGAGAGCATGGCAGACGTTGGGGTGGATGGAACTAGCCAATCACTGGGCACCTAATTTAAGACAGGTATTACACAGGATGTCAAAGTATGCATTTACTCGATGAGCTTTATTAAGCCTCTACTAGGGACCAGGCACTCGTCTAAGAACTGGGGCCACGGCAGTGATGTAAACAAAATGGGAACAAAAGATTTTGTGTCCAGGAAGCTTCCATTCTAGTGACACTGCTTAATCTTCATAATATGCCTCAGTTTCTTCAACTGTGAGACAGTAGTATGAGCTGAACTTTCCTCTTGGCCCTGTAGGGGAAATTAAATTATTAAATGCGAAGTGCTTCAAACAGCAGCTGGCACAGAGTAGGAGCTAAGTGAAGACCTGCTGTTAAATTATTACTATTATTATTATTGTTATTATTATTGTTATTATTACTGTAGAGATTATTATCTACCTTTTGTACCTCTGGCATCAGCTACAGAACTACATATAGGAATTATTATCTATCTTTTACAAAGAGATTGAGTAGTTTTATTAAAATCACACGACAAGTAAAGGCAGAGCCAGAACTCGAGCAAAATCCGTCTCCAAAATTGACACTCGTAACTGCTGCAAACATTCCCCAGATCTCTCTCCACCCACCCTTGAGAAAAATTTATTTCGTATACACTGACTCGTATAAACAATTATATCATGAGCTTCCTTTCCCAGAGTCATTTAGACTCTTAATACATGGGTCTTCTTGATCCTGCTGTGATAAGTGGGAGAATTCGCAGTGCTTTTGGAATTTCTACTTCCAGGCTGACCTCATTAGCCCCGTTTATAGACCAGGCAGGGCAGACGATCTGTTACGTCCTGTAAAACAAGGAAGCCAGGCCTTATAGGATGGGGCAGCTTGCTTTGATTACCCATTCTGGACCATGCAAGCCCATACAGTAGTGATTTTTACTAAGTGTTTAATACAAACCAGTGAGACAACTTTGGAGTTCTAAAATGCAGGCAGAGACTTCTTTTTTAAGTAACCTTTAAAAGTCTGTAAAGTTGTTGTTTTTTCTTGCTCCCAGGAATGAATATTCTAACCTTTTCTCTAAAGACAATTTGAAATCCTCTTTAGTCTGCAGATTAGCACCCAGTCAGAAATTGCATTCTTTCTCTGATAAAAGGGATGAATAAGACAACGATCAATATTGTGTGATGGCCAGAGTTTCTCAAAGAGCTAAATTCAAAGTTAGAGCTGAAAACTTCAGGGTGAATATATGCAAAGTATATGAGAAGAAAGCTGAAAGATAAAGAAGAAAAAAATGGATTAATAAAATCTATGCCAGGGCAGGAAATCGACCTAGACTTATTTTATTTAAGCCTTTTGACTTTTTGTTTGGGTTGAATTCCAATGACTTTGAACTTTTTCAAAAACCTCTATGTTTATTCCAGAAGGAGGAAGCTTGGGATGAATATAGAAATTCAGTGAGATCCACTACTTATTTCAGTTCCTAAAGTTTTTGTTAAAGTGTCTTGATTCTTCCAGTGAATGAAACTCTCCTGCTGCTTAGGATGCACCTGAAAAGCTTATTCAAACTATAGGTTCCCTGAACATGACCGAGTCCTACTGAATTAGAAGCCCAGGGCAGGGGAGGGGTTGCTTGCGTTTTCCACAAGACCACGGGCGACTCTGAAACTGGCCAGGATACTCTATTCCAATCTTTCTACACCAGGCTATAGGCCCGTTCTGTGGATGAGAAAACTGAGAACTGTAGAAGAGAAGTAGCTCACTCATTAATGTTTATTGTTTTTATAATGCTAAAATGTACATAAAATACACTATTTTAACTATTTTTTTTTTTTAGGCAAGGCAACACGTGGCTGACCTCACAGATTGCAAGGACCTCTTTGTAGGTGCTTTTCCCAGTGGTATGAGTGAAGCAATTTTAAAACTACCGTAGATGCACTGGGCATCTACGATGGGACTGAGCAAATGAGTAAGTGTCATGGGTGTTGTTGGGATCCAGGGTTTTCACTAAGGAAGAAGGAAGTTTAAATGTGGGATGAGGAAGGCAAGGACAAGAGGCCTGGAGTTAGGGGTTTCAGTCAGTGTACACTCATGATTCCCAAAATGAATGTGTGTGTGCAATTGCATGTGTATGTGTGTGTGTGTGTGTGTCAGTAGCACAAAATTAATGTGTGTGTGCATTACATGTGTGTGCACATGTAAGTGGCACACTAAGAGACAGCCGTGCTGGTTCATGAAATCTCACTTTTAAATTTCCGGGCATTCTGTGAACCCATGTTAATAGATCTGTTATTAAAACTAAATTACATAAACTTAAAATTAAATAAATTCTATTAAAAACAAAGGTAACAGATACATAAAACACATAACATCTTGGTTATTTTACTACATTTTGCTGTTGTCCATGCTTTTGACGTTAGTTGCATTTACTATATCTGTTCCCCGTTCCACACTGACATCACATCGGTAGCTTAAAACTGGCTGCAGTGGGAGTGTTTACACCATGGAGATCAGTAGGTGCTACAAAGCAAGGACTTTGTTCGTTCGTGGATCTGATAGTTAAACATGAACCAGGATACATTGTGTGTCTGTATATATGTAAGCACGCATACATTTTCTAGTGCTATTCTTATCATTGCAACTTTAGAAATGCACGTTAGAAATGCACATCAAAGAACTGGTAAAATATGGTCTTTGTTCACATCCCTTTGTAGTCTGCCTCTCTCCTCTGGAACACCCATCCCAGGACAGTAGAGCCCTGTTTATTTTGTGCATCGCTGTATCAAATGCCTAGAACAGAGCCCGCCACAAGGTGGGTGGTTGATAACTGTTTGCCAAATGAGTGAATAGGCAAATAAATAATCATTCTCATTTAAAAGTTCAAACGGGACCCTGATTTATAACAGTTCTGTCCAGATGAGCCTTCCCAAGAATTCCAAGCCAAATTTGAGTTTAACAAACTGCTCTCCCCAGCAGTGTAGATCAAATGCCATGTGATTTCGTGGACTCCCACAGACAGGCTGGTGTCTCCCAACCTCCCTCCCCAACACTGCCAGGAAAACTAAGGGGCAAGGGGCTGTCATGAACACTGCCGAAGCCCCAGTGCCTAGAACCATGTGCCAACATAGCAGACCCTTGGTTAATAAAAATGGGATTCCTTCTGGCAGTTCTTCTCAAAGAATAAACTTAAGACTTTCCCCCTTTTAGATCCGCACCCCATTCCTTCCATCAGCACTTACATACACAGCTGTCATCCCTTAATCCACACCCATGTGACCCCAGATAAACCTGCTGAAGTTAATCTTAGGGAGAAAAAAAGTTGAGGACCCAAATGTTCAAATCCAGTGAATAATACTTTTAAAATCGAAGTGATTATTCATTGAAAGCAAAAACTAGCCAAAGGGCAAGTCACCTTGGTGAGCCAGCCGGGTCAGTAACACAGGAGGCCCACCTTATGATGTCATGGTCCACAGTCTGCTTGGAAATTCAGAGTTTAGCTTTCTCTGGACGTGGGCACCACTGCAAACCTGTACGAATGTGAAGAGTCAGGCATTCATGTGGGATCCCTCCCTATTTGAAGATAGCTATGACCTCTGATTTTTTCCTGCCACTCTCTTTGAAAATCCTTCAAAATCCCATATCCCCTCCCTCAGGAGCCTGAGGACATCATCCACTGCCTGAACCCTGAACTGCTTCACTTTTGAGAGGGGCCCCAGAGGCCATGTTCCCTAACTCTCTCATTGCACTGGAAGAGGACCTAAGGGCATAGAAAGGGAAAGGCATGGTGAAGGGCCCGTGCTTACTAGCCCTATAGCCTTGTCACAGGACCATAAGCACAGGAGAGGCAGTGTTGGAACTGACTCTTGTCATTCCTTAACGGCCCAGCCCCTGTCTTTTCTTTCCACAAAGAGTTCTCTGGCAAGGAGAGGATTTATTTGAGAAACACCAAAGAGCACTTACTCTGTATCAGGCACTGTTCTAAGGGCAGTACAGGTAATTGACTCATTTTGTCCTCTCCAACAGCCCTGTGAATTAGCCATTAATTATGCTCACTGATTATTTCCAGCTCTTCACTTTTCAGGCACTTCCTGATCCCCTGTTGTTGGTCAGGTCATGTGATTGGTTCTAACCAATCATTTGTAAGCAACCGTGTGCGTGGCTGAGATTGCCAGCCACTCCAGAACCCTCTCTTCCCTCTGCCCCAGGTACCAGCAAAGTTTAAATGCCAACTGCTCCATTAAGAAGCATTATCCTGGCCTCAATCCTACAATACAATCTCTATTTTCATGATGAAGAAACTGAGGTTCAGAGAGGCCATGTATGTTTCTCCAGGTCACGTGGATGAACATAGAGGTTGGACTCTAATTCAAGATCCTTTTTCAAACTTTATAGAAACAAAGTAGGTAATTATAATAATGAGCTTCTGACAAGGCTGATCAGAGACCTCAACCAACATACCATGAAGACAGACTGTCAGAGAGATGTACATCTCTGCTGTTGTAAACCGCTCAGATCTGGGGGTCGTTTGTCACGTCGGCACGCCCTGGCCTCTCTGGATCCATCCTATGAGGCAGGTCCTACTATTCTCCTTTTGAGGATGAGGAACCGGCAGCCCAGTCATATTAAGCAACTTGCCCAAGGTCATGCTAGCAAGCAGTGGAGTTACTCTTCGAACCCCGATGGCTTGGGAGAGAATTCATCTCACTTATTTTTTTGCCTGGTTTATCGTCCAGCACGTGAACTTGCCACTGCCCAGGCATCCACAAAGAGACTGGGCTGCTGCCTATGATGACCATGAAAGGAGCATGTTTGTTTTAGGACTGCCATAAAAAATTAGCACAAACTGGGTGGCTTAAAACAGTAGACATCGATTCTCTCGCATTTCTGGAGTCCAGAAGTTGGAGATCAAGGTGTCAGCAGGAACGTGCTCCCTCTGAAGATTCTAGGGGAGAATCATTCCTTGCCTCTTTCAGCTTTTGGTGGCCCCAAGTGTCTCTCGGCTTGCAGCCACATCATTCCAATCTGTTTCCATCATCATGTGGCTGCCTCCTCTTCTTATAGGTCTTTCCTCAGTGTGTCTTTTATAAGGACACACTACTGAATTCAGTGGATCTCCTCATCTCAAGATCTTTGACTTAAGCACATTTGCAAAGACCCCATTTCCCAAAAAAGGTCACATTCTGAGGTTCTGGGTGGACATGGATTTGAGGGACATTATTGAAGCCAGAAGAGAAGGCAAACATCAGATACCCAGTCAAGACACCACCTCCACTACCTTTCCCTGAACTGAGCAGACACCGACACCAATAAAGGTTCGAACTCCAAAAGAGTTTTAAAAATTGTGTCGAGGTTGTACAGAGGTAGAGCTCAGGGGGTTGAGGGTGCTAAGTGGAGGGAAAGGAGAAGAAGCAGGAGTTGAGCCCTTGGTCTGGTAAAGCCACGTCACTCTCTGAAACCACAGAGATGATGAGGTCTCACTACTTAGGCCTCAGCCCCATTAGATTCCTTCTTGTGTTGGGAAAAATTCTGTACCAATGGGCATCACTCAATGTCATCAGCTTGTCTCCCTTTCCCACTTAGAGGGGAGAACTGGGCTTCAGCTGGGGGTCTTGCAGTTTGCCCAGGGAGAATGAACGTGAGCTCTTGCCTTATGACTGGAGAGGATGTAACTCTTTGGTTCTAGAGATAAGGATAGAAAACCAGTGTCTGCCAGAACTCAGCCTTCGGACGTTTTCTTTGGCTGAACTCCCCAGTTCCCCAGAGTAGCCTTGATTCTCTGTCGTCCTATACACAGAAAACTCACTCACTTATCTTACTTTCCTGCCCCTCAAAAGCATTAGAGTTTGAGCTTCTCCAGGATATATAAAATTAAAAGGACATCATCACCAAGAAGATTAATTTCTGAAAATTCTTCTCTGGTCTACATTAAAAATTCATAATACTGCTCCTAACATAACTGACCTTGTTTCTTGAGCACAAATAACCTTAGCTTTCTTTACTAGGCGTTTGCCGGTCTTCATACTCCTGCCAACTCCACCCCCTCCTTCCTGTACTGAGTCACAGTGCGATGGCTCCAACATTGAAGAGCCCCGCGTTCCAAGAGTTTCTCTCTAAGCATGAGGTTTCTCCACTCAGCAAAGGAAGAAAGATCAAAGAAGAGTTACCTCTGGATGTGAGTGATTTTTGCAACCTGTTGGAATGCACCAATAGCATAGCAAGATGGCTATTGCAGAGGCACAGGGACTGTTCTTAACAACCAGACAGACCCAGAGCTTGCTGAGACAGCTTGCAGAGAGAAACCTCGAGTCTTCGTACCTCCGTGCTTTCATAGCTGAGTGGAGATAGCAATACTCTACTTGTAACAGTTAGATGAGACCATGGAAGTGCAATCACTTTTTATGCTGGAAAAACTATACAAATACACGAGATGGCTGCTAGGTTTCAATCTACGCATTTTCAGGCTCCTCCTACATGAGTGATTCTTCTGTCTGCATCCAGAACTGCCAACTAGTCCTTGGTTTCTTCGGTTTCTGAAAGCTGTTCACGATCCCATTGGAAGACAGATGTGGATAATCAGAGACATGACTTCAAAGGGGAAACACCAGCACCAACATCGTTATGGTCCTGGTGTGATTTCAAGAGAAAGGCTTCCTTCCTGTCCATCTGCCCCCGGCAATTGCTTTCAGATTCCCTTCACAGAACAATTATAACTGAATCTCCAATTTGGCTGCTTATGTCAATGATAATAATCTTCATTGTCCGTAATTATTGAAACCTCTAAATCTCCAGCACCATCCACTCTTGGAATCAGAAAAAGAATTAAACACATCACCAACAGATGGGACCAAATAAAGAGAATGAAATATGGGAGTCCACAATGAACTCTTCCTGGCATGCATCCCTCCATCTGTTACTGCTACATGGAAAGATACGAACTTAAAAAAAAAATAATAAACATTTATTAATGCCTCCAATGTGCCCTTATTCCTCTTAACCCCTGTGTATCAGTCAGGATTCTCTAGAGAAATAGAAGCAAAAGATATCTTATCTATGTACATATACATAAAGGTATACGGTTGCCCCTTGAACAGTGCCGGGATTAGGGGTTCTCACCCCTTGTGCAGACAAAACTCTCCATATAAATTTTGACTCCTTCAAAGTACTCACAGCCTACAGTTGACCAGAAGCCTCGCTAATAATATTAACAATCGATTAACACATATTTTGTATGTTTTATATATATTCTATACTGTATTCCTACATTAAAGTAAGCTAGGAAAAAGAAACTGTTATTAAGAAAATCGTCAGAAAGAGAATATGCATTTATAGTATTTATTGAAAAAAGTCTGTAGATAAGTGGACCCATGGATTTCAAACCTCCTGTTCAGGGATCGACTGTATACATATCTATTTACACACATACATACACACACATATACATATTCACACATATATGTACATGTATATATCGTATATACAGTATATTGTTCTCTATATATGTATTTATATTATATGTGTATTTAAGTTGGGTTACATGGTTAGGGGCTGCCAAGCCAAAACTCATAGGGCAGACCAGAGAGCTGGAAATTGTCAAGATTTCTAAATGGTGCAACAGTAATAAAGTTAAACAATTAAAAGGAAAAAAAAAATTCCCTCTTCTCTAGGAAACTTCGGTGTTTGCTCTCAAAGCCTTCAACAGATTGGATGAGGCCCACCCATATCGTCGAGGCTAGGCTAGTCTCCCTTACTTACAGACTTACAGTCCAGGAGTCCCCAGCCAGGGGGCCCTGGACCAGTAGCCATCAGTGGCCTGTTAGGAACCAGGCCACACAGCAGGAGGTGAGTGGTGGGTGAATGAATGAAGCTTCATCTGTATCTGCAGCCGCTCCCCAGCGCTAGCATCACCACCTCAGCTCCACCTCAGATCCTCAGACATTAGATTCCTATAGGAGCCCTGGTCCCTGGTGCCAAAAAGTTGAGGACCGCTGTTACAGTCAATAAATTGTAGATGCTAACCCTATCTGCAAAATTCCTTTCCAGCACCACCTAGACTGGTGTTTTTGACCCAACAACTGCACCATAGCCTGGCCACGCTGAGACATGAGACTGACCATCACCCCGTGAGAGAGGCTGTCGTAGGCCTGTGGGAAGCTGAAGCTCCTGGACGCTAGATAATTGGTCTAAGCTCACGCCATTCACTAAGAGGGTCGATAGAGTCTGACCCTAGATAAAGGCGCCCACAAGCTTTGCTCTCCCCACTCCAGCATGCTGTGCTTTGGAGAGACAATGAACTCGTAAAATGGGCAAACTACAAAAGGGATCCTGGTAAAAGACTGTCAGGAAGAAAGTGTAGCTAACAATAAAAATTCACGGGTTTCCTAAATGGCAAAATATTGGTGGGAAAAAAAGAGTTTGACGAACTTTATTGTAATGCTTATGTTCTGTAGTCTTGCCACACAAGTGTAATCTCCAAACCAGCAGCACTGGCAGCAGCTGGGGGGTTGTTAGCAATGCAGAATCTCAGGCTCCATGACAGACCTGTGAATCAGAATGGTCATTTTAGCAAGAACTTCAAGTACATTACCAAAAACTTAGCGACTGGAAAGAATATTATTTATCAGCTTACAGTTCTGTAGGTCAGGTGGGTGGGATCATTGGAAGGTCAGCTGGATTTCATACTCAGAGTCTTGTAAGCCCTAAATCAAGGTATTGCCCAGGTTGCTCTTATCTGTAGGTCCCGAGGAAGCATCTGCTTTAAGCTCATTCGGAATTGTTCGCAGAATTCACTTCCTTGCGGATGTGGGACTGAGATCCTCACTTCCTTGCTGGCTGTGAGCTGGGGCCTACTCTCTGCTCCTAGAGGTCACACGTGTTCATGTTCCTTCAAGTGGCATCCTTCACTCCCAAAGCAGTAACAGCACACTGAATCCTGCTCACTTCTGGAATCTACATTCTGTGTCGCCACTAACCAGCCGGAGGAAGCTCTCTGTGATCAGGTGAGACCCACCCAGGTAACCGCTCTCTCTTAAGGTCAGCTGTGCCACATCATAAAACACAATCGGCAGAGTGAGATCTCATCACATCCACAAGTTCTGAGGATTAGGGTGAACGATATGTGTTTTTTCTACCACCAAGCAATTCTCCAGTTCTCAGCATACATTGGCAGGGTGTCCCACAAATTTAACTCAATTCTGACACTACCTAACTGAGAGACAGGGTCAGTTCCCACAGGTTAAGGGCTTAGCTTCTCAAGACTTTCCCTCCGCACTTCAGATACCAATCGCAAGTCCTGGTTGTCACCTGTGGCTCTGACTGACTAGCTATAGATTAGAGGTTCTCATTAGCTCCCCTTCCTCAAATTCAATTCATTTGCAAGAACAGCTGACAGAACTCAGAGAAATGTTCATTATTAGATTACCAATTTATTATGAAAGGATAAGACTTAGGAACAGCCGAATGGGAGAGCTGCATGAGGCAAGGTACATGGGAAGGGGCACAGAGTTTCCATGCCTTCTCCAGGTGTGCACCTTCATCAACCTGGAAGCTCTCCAAAGCCCATCCTTTTGGGCTTTACGTAGGCTTCATTACATAGGTATGATTAATTAAATAATTGGCCATGGGAGATCCATTCAACCTCCAGCCCCCTTTACTCAACCAGGGTAAATGAACACGTGTGACCTCAGTTGGGGGTGGGTGGGGCGGGGAAGGGTAGAACTGAAAGTTCCAACCCTCCAATCACGTGGTTGTTTCCCCTGGCAACCAGTCCCCATCCTTAGGTGCTTTCCAAAAGTTACCTCATTAACTTAAACTCAGGTGAGGTTGAAAGGGGTTTGTTATAAATACCAAGACACCTTTATTACTCTCATCACTTAGGAAATTCCAAGAGTTTTAAGAGCTCTGTGCTAGAAATAATGACAAAGACCAAATATGTATTTATTCCTCTTATGGGACTCCTTTGGGAGGCTGGGTGGTCATTTTCGAATTCTGCCTACCATGCCATGATTCTTGCGTATAATGTAAGAGCTTGAGAAGTACTATCATAGACTGTTTAGAATTGTGATTCACACTGTCACTTCTTAAAATGTATGGCAAAAGGGACCCTCATAATTTGATTAACAACTACAGCTCATTTTAAACTGGATTTGCATTATCTCATTTAAGCTTTTAAAAAACTTACCTGTGATAATGGATACTTCTCTTCTGAGAATGAAGAAGCTGAGACTCAGAGAGCCTCAGTGTTCTGCCAAGGTTATATGCCAAGGGCACAGAACCACTGGAATTGAAACCTTGAACCTGAATTCCTGCTTAAAAGTCAAGCTTGCTTCTTCTCTCCTTCCTCCAAATAATACTCCCATACATTTAGGATAGTTTTCGTGGATTATTAAAAACGTAACTCTAGTATTAAGTTCATTTTTGTTGAAGCACAGAAGACTGTTAATAGAATGACTAATTAATTAGTTCAGCATTTAGTGAGTGACTTGCTAGTATGTGACAGCCTTGTCCATTGGTGAACAACACCGACAATAACCCCTGTCTTCACTAGAGTGGAATGTCAGCAGTTAGCAGACAGGGCATTCCACGAGTTTTGGACTCGAAGTGATACTAAAGGGTTCTAACCTGGTCTGGGAGGCTCAGAAAATCTTTCCAGAGTGCCTTGCAAATTATGACTATGTAATTCAATGAGAAGGTGCCCAAATAGCATTTTCGAGGAGATATTTTTGGATCAGGGGGTCTTTTCTCTGAGATCCTTCAAACCACAGGCTGACGGTAATGCAGGCATACTGCTGGATCTGTGTGTAAGGTAAAGAACATTTGCCTTGGAGGGAAGTTTGGGACCTAGAACATAGGTTCTTAGCCTGGCATCAGCCATTGGGAATATCGTGTACTAGCCCTGCTTCTGTTTTTGAAAACCTTGATGAGTAAAATAACTCTACAATCCTTCTGTTCAAAGATGCTGTCCTAGAGTCAGCAGTGAGGTGTAAAAGGGAGCTCATGAGAGGAGGGGGCCAAATATCTGGAGACCATTTCTTAGAAACCATCTCAGCCCTGGTAGCCACAGGGTCTGCTCTCAGTCAAAAGGGTTGGGTGGAGAACTGGATCTAAGTCATTGAGCAAAAGTCAGGAAAGTCAGTGGCATCTCAGTGGGCCAGAAGAGTGGCCTGGAGGAACTCTCGTTGACAACTTTCTGCATGGTCCCACCTCAGGCCTGGAGGGCAGTAATGGCATGGGCCTCTTCCAGCTATGGGACTCGAGTGCTGCTGCAAACACGTGACCAGATCTCCCAGTGCCCAGCATCAGCCACTTTCTCCTTTGACATTTTAACAGCTCAAGTGGAAAACTCTTGGGAACTCAGTTTCTGAAGCATGATGAGTCATGTCATCAAGTTAAATGATGCCACCTGTATGCTTTGTTTCATCTGGAAGACTTTTAAAATCTTTTTTTTTTTTCTTAAGGAGTCTGAACAGCTGGCCACCAGATGCCAGCCTCCATCTCTTGAGTTGTGTCGGCAGCTTATAGTTGGGATAATTTAATGACCAATCCTCACTTAAGTTAGTGCATAGTTTCTTCCAACCTGGACTTTTATTATTGTGTGGCATTTAAATCCAGAATCATAGAAGGCTTAATATAAAAAAAAGGGGGATAAAATTGGGTCAGGAAAATCATCTCAAGGATAGGGTCACTGAAGACAACAAAGGTTTTACCATGTTTCATTTAGAACTTCGTGCTTAGATAAGTAAACAGATGGAAAGAAATATATAAAAATTAAGGCCGGCTTACAGGTAACAACTCAAAACAGGTGCTAAATCACACTGCATGTCAAGACTCTAACATTTATCAGATATATACCTATGATACAAAAGAACTGAAGGTAACACAAGGCACGTTTGAACAGCAATAAATAGTCATAATTTTTGCTTTACTGCTGTAGCATTCAATTTTCTGAGTGTAAGAGAATATGTAAGCTAAAGAATCAGAATTCTCCAGATAACTGCAGAAATTATTTTCAGTATTTTTTCTTTTTAAACCAACTTTAGGCACCATTCACATAAAATAAAATGTAACCATTTATGTGTTTGGTTCAACGAATCGTGATGACTGTCTTCCATTGAAACTACCACCACAACCAAGATGTGCAACATCCCCATTACTCCCCTAATCTCCCTGGAGCTCTTCCCTGCAGTCCCTTTGCTTTTGGTCCCCATGCGTGCCCCATGTCCAGGCAATCACTGGTGTGTGTTGTCACTATAGATTGGTCTGCTCATTCTAGAAGTGCTTACAAACAGAGTCATCCAGTATACTCTCTTTTACATCTCAATTTTTTGGCTTAGCATAGTGTTTTTGAGTGTCATCCATGTTGTGACACATATCAGCCCTTCATTTTTTTTTTTTTTTGAGTAGAATTCCATCGTATGAATTTACCACAATTGGTTTGTTCATTCGCCTATTGATGGACACTTGGGTTGTTTTTAGTTTTATCGTTGTGTAGTATTCTATTATATGGATAGACATCAAATTGTTTATTCACTCACATATAGATGCATCATATTATTGAACTGTTAGCTTCCTTCCAGTCCAGTATTTTGGTCTGAAGAATAAGCTTGCATTATAAACCACATTGCAAACTTAAAGAACCACTACTATCAATGAAAATATTTCAAGTTCTGGTCAATTCTAAAATAAATTCGAAGATTTGTCTTCTAACATTTTATTTTTTAAATCGACTTTATTCAGGTAAAATTTTATTTTGACCTTTTGTCAGAATCATGCTTTACAATCAGGTACAAGCTTACCCAAGAAGAAAAAATAAAAGTCGAGCCAGCGATTCTGTCTATCCCTGAAACCGAATCCAAGCGAAAATGTTTTCTTGACTTTCTTCCCATTTTCCTCTTTTATTCTGGCCATAAACTACCATCAGAATGTAGTCATTTCAATTTCACATAGTCTATCCTTTCCCTTATTCAGATTTACAACAGGAAAATCGTTCTAAGTGGTATATCTGGTAGCTCTTCAAGACCGTCTGAAAATGGAGGAAAGCATGCATGCGAACCTCAAATCTGCTTTATAACACTGAACACATTTTCACAACATAAACTTTCAAGTCGTTTTATCATTATGTGGCTTTTCTTGGCAAATTTCGTTTTTAGTAGGTACAACACAAGATGGTCTGCGAAGCACCATGGATAATAGAAAGTTACGACAAGGGTTAAGACATAATCCCAGCCTTCGAGAAACTTGTACTTTAGTATGAAAAAAGAGAAAGGCACTCACATAAAGAATAATGACATAAAGGAGAAAATGTTAAGTACCCCGTGAATAACATAAAGGACTGCAGCCTGAAAGCATTTAGTGTCCTTGTAGGCAGGCCTTTGCCCTGCCAAGAGCACCGTGCCTGCAAGAATTAGTAGCAAAGTGGAGAATAAGTGATGCTTAATAGCTCATCAAGTGCCCGTTTATACCACTCTCTGGGTGAGGAGAAGAAAAGCTGGTCTTTTCTGATTCTTAGTGTTGAAACACAGGTTTATGCTTTGATAGAAGTGATCTTCGCTACTCCCAATCCCCACCCCTAAATCCACAAAATCGACGCTGAATCCACTTACTTAATCAACTGTATGGATGAAAAAAACTAAAACAGAGTGAAGGAATGGTGGACCCAGCATGTGGGGAGATGACTTACGTACCTGTTACACACAAAAACATGAAATTAGAAATAACACACCTCACCTGAGTACAAGAAGTGGAAGTGTAGACAAGAGAATTGTCCTGCCTAGCCCTGAGGAGACAGGTCATTCCCTGGTCTGCCCTGAAATCAGAAGAGGATCAGCCAGAAAAGCCACAGGCTGTCAAAGCTGTGTCTCCACCGACTAGTGGAACTCTGACCACTGAATTTCAGTCTTGAACCAAGCAGATTATAACTCCTTCTCCACTAGAGGGGAACTAGATAAGGAAAGGAAGATTCTGGAAAAGGAAGGCAGTAATGTTGTCTCTTTCTCTCCTGTGGGCTGAAGATGAGATGTGAGCAAAGGGACAGCAACATTCTCCCTATCTCCACAAATGTCATTACATTAGAACGGCCTCTTCCTGAATGTGCTTTGTACAATATTTATGACACAATTTGTGCCTCAAAATAAGCATTCTTTGACTCAAGTGTTCCTTTAGAAAACGTAGAATTTACCCCTCGTGGGATATTGATTGCACCCACAGTACATATTTTTCATGCCTTCTTGTATCCATGCAGCTTGAAAGCATTGGTAGGCTATCTCGCACTGACCCAAAAGTCCTTGTATATGTCCGGTTCTTCTCTTGGGCTCTTACAATTGCCTGACGAGATGTCCAGTCCATACTTATGGAGAATGAGATACATAGAGCAGAGTCAGTTGCCTTAGCTAAGGCCATCCTAGATCAGCCAATGCCAGCAGATTTCAAGACATATGAGTCATCTGCTGCCAAGACCAGAACTACTTAGTCAAGCACAGTCAAGATCAATGATACTGTCCACAGCCCACCCATAGATTCATGAGCAATAATAAATCATTGCTGTTTTAAGCCACTAAGTTTAACATAGAAATAGCTAAATAATACACCCTTCTTGGAGACTGTTATGGACTGAATTGTGTCTCCCCAGAATTCACATGATGAAGACCTATCCCCAATGTGGTTTTGGAGATGGGGTCTTTGGGAAATAAATAGGTATCGATGAGGTTAGGAGGGTGGGGAAGTAGGATCTTATAAGAAGAGGAGAAGAGACCTCGACCTTCTCTTTCCCACTAAGTGAAGACACAGTGAGAAGACAGTCATCTAGAAGCCAGGAAGAGATCCCTCTCCAGAACTAGTCGGTATCATTCTGGATGCCCAGCCTCCAAAAATGGGACGAAATAAATGTCTGTTGTTTAAGCCAGCAGTTTATGGTATTAGCCTGAGCGGACTAAGACAGAGATTCCCAAACGTAACTGGTATCATCCAGTCTTACTTACCATTATCTACGTATCCCCTGTCTGTGGAACATTCGAGGATATGGTTCCACAGACAACAGTCCAAGGAGACATTTAGGTAAATAAATTGTAATAATATAAATGCCCCAGGATGCCATATTTTAGAGACGTGATAGAGAAAGGACGATCAGGATTTGATGGTGGAATGTTTTGTGGAAGTAGAAGAGGAAGTAGAAGCGATGACCTATGTTTAAAATCCTGAAGACTTGAGGGGACTGTGGTATTAATGGCAGAATTAGGTAACTCAGGAAGAGTGAGTTCGAGGGGAAATAGTTAAACCTGAAGGGAATGTACTATCTCTAGGAATAAATCCAGCAGGCATTAGAAAAACAGGAATGATGCCAGTGGAGAGACTGGATTGGTTCTATAGTGTTCATGAATGACCTACTAGTTGGTCATTCACCAACTCATGAAAGAGAATCCAGTAGAGGAAAGAGAGTCCAGGATCAAGTGAGACATCTCAAAATGTTGTGATGTAGGGGGGCCAAGCATACAGAGGCCAAGAGCGGGGACATGGCTTCATAAAGCCAACAATAGAGTTGAGACTGTAACTCAAACTCTTGACTTCTTGGTGACCTTACCACATTGCCCATGAGTCATTTAGCCATTAATTGTGGTTCACTGGAGGGCAACCAACCAAGATGACAATCTAAGTGAAATCACGTTGATGAAGAGCAGTTGAAAGAGCCAGAAACATTGAACTTGGAAAGAGGAAGATAAAGTTAAGGGGGAGAAGGAAGACTAAGTGCTGCCTTCAGATGTTGCAAAGACTCTTACGTGTGGAAAATGAAGTCAGAATAGTCACAGTTGCTCAAAAAATTCTTCTCTGTCTTCCAAGGTTGTGGTTCCTTTCCCTGAGAAAGGGGAGCCAGAGACAGCAAACTCAAAGAAATGGCTTCTTCGCCCTGTGTCTCTGATACCCAAAAGTTATGAGCACACAGTAGGCATTCACGTACCATCTGACAACTTAAAGGAGCATCAGTGCCCTCCGAGCAGCTTCACTTTGAAGTTGAGATTGGACTCTTTCCTACCACTCTCAGTAAAGAACATTTGATTTGATCTCCAATCTCTATTTTTTTAAAATTGAGCAATAGCGGACATACAATATTCTATTAGTTTCAGGTATATGACATAGCGATTTGATATTTTTGTGCCTTTAATAACGTCTTCCCAGAGGAAGATGAAGTTTTCCAACTAGGTTCGTTTCTCCTTTGGCCTCTTCCTCAGCGTCTTCGCATATTTACCACAATTCAGCAAAGGCTTTGTTATGACATCCAGATGAAGCCACCTGGGTTTCGAGATATAATTTGAAACTTGGCTGCTTCATGCCTGCAGAGAGGAAGAAATAAAGTCAACTATAAGAACACGAAGCTTAGAAATGAAAAATGTTCAGACTTTATACTTACATTCAGATAGGGGAGTGCATGTTTTCCGAGAATAAAAACCTGCTGTCTCGAAGATTTTAGAGTCTTTCAGGAGTCATCTGTACTCTTCTCAAATGCAATGGCTGCCAAAGAAAATACACAATGTAAGCATCTCTCTTCATTTGGCATGGAGAATGTGTTATAACCAGCATTTAAGAGTTCAGGTACTAGAAGCAGATAACCTTGGTTCAAATCCCAGCTTTGCTACTTACTAGCTGTGTGATCTTGAGCTAGTCACTTAACCTCTCTGTGCTTTATATGTTCCATCTGTAAATTGAGGATCATGTTAGTATCTACCTTATAAGATTGTTGAGACAATAAAATGAGTTAATACATTGACACAGCCATGAAGTGGTGCCTAGTACGTACTTAATGCTCGACGAATGTTTGTAATTATTATTGCTGTTTTTTAAAATGGTAGGAAAAACACATGACCTGAGTAGATGGCAATTTTTATAAAAAGTAGTGTTCGACTAGCATAAATGAGATATTTATCCCATTTCTATTGAGAAGCAGCCCGAAACAGTCAATGTCAGGACTCTGGCCTTGTTCTATATACACAGTAAAAAAAAAAAAAATGTTTGAGTAAGTGTAGTTTATACTAGTTAAATGCTAAGGAGAATATTTATTATAACTTGAAGTTTATAACTTCCTTTATCCCCTGCTTTGAAGGTTGCTTGTGAAGTCTGATAGTAATCCACCGGACAATTTTCTTCATAAACGTGTATATTTTTGGAGAGGGTAATAAATTTTGTTTTCTACATCTATTTTTGTTACGGATCTTTCCATGGTTACCAACTGACTTAGCCCATTAGCACACAATTTATAAACCTTAAATTACGGAAGTATTCACAACTGACATTTTTGCTAGATTAGTTTTGCTAGAGCAAAAAAGTCAGGATTTATGATTAGAATAAAAATAACTAGCGTTTTTGAGCACTTATTGTGTCAGGCCCTGATCTGCATTCTTTACATATATTATATCATTTGATCTTCCCAGAATCTTTTGAGGCAGCTATCATCTGTATTAGAATAATTGATGTTAACTAACTGTGATGAATAAATCCCAAACTCAGTGGGGGAACACGACACAGGTTTATGTGTTATTCAATAATGTCTGATGTAGATCAGGCAGCTCTTCTGGGCAGAAATCAGCTAAGGGATGCATTAGGTTGTGGGGAGTCAGCACCTCTGAGTCTTTTGCTTCCTGCTGCATGGACAGGGGAGAGAGAAAGACTGCGCAGTGGATACACCAGTCCCTCACCACCTCAGCCCAGTATTAACCCTACATTGTTTCTGCTCACATTCCATTGACCAGAAGTCAGTCACATGGTCAACCAACTGCAAGGGAGGCTGAGAAATGATGGGGAATATGTAAACATCAGTAAACACTAAAAAGTATCTGCATAGTTTACCCTTCTGGCCACCAAATATCTATTCCCATCCCTCTTTCTAACACAGATCACACTTACCCCTCCCCAAAGGAAACAATGTCAGAGTCCCTGTGGTCCCTGCGACCAGCTCAAAGTCTGGGACTTTGAGTATATGACGTTCTCGCTGCCAGTCAGGATGTGGCAGGCAGCTCTTGATCCAGTGACCTAGGAACTAAAAGGAAAGTGATCTATGAACCAAAAGGACAAGTCCTTTCCTTTATCTCTCTCTCTCTTTCTCGATCTCTCTCTCTCTCTCTCTCTCTCACACACACACACACACACACACAGAGTACGAATGGTGGTGTAACAGCAATAACTAAATCCCCACTCAGAAAATAAAAAAGAAGGCGAGACAGAGCAGCCACTGATGCCACGTGTGGCCCAGCGGACACAGCGAAGGTTGTTGCCCGGTGGGTGGAGGAGTTTCTGGGTGTGGCCCTGGCCTGCTGCTCCGGGCACCTCCCTCATCTATTGTCTCTGTGACCATTTAAGAGCTGGCCCTCCATGCAGCCAACAATCCACTTCCCTGCTAGCAGAGGAAGTTATTTTCAGTCTTAAAAGACATTTTCAGTACATGTTCATGATTATTTTAGCAATATAAGTCCCTGCAAATATCGGTGGGGTCCACAAACCATCAAATGTCTATACTATCTCTCTATTCTCTTTTATTTCCATTCGTAATTCAGCCATTCCTTTCCTGGGCTCATCTCACTCTTGAAACACCTTGCAAAACGCTGTCAACAGCAGCCAATGCACACAACTTCCTCATCTTCTCCTACAATTACAAAGCTACTTGGCATAAACAACCTTCCAAGTCATCATAGGTGTCAGTTTCACCAAATATTTTGCCATGGCAACACAGCGTTTCACCTTTCCAGCCTCTGGTATCGGTTTTCTAACTACTCATCTCCTCTTCAGCTAATGGCACCGAGCTGAGATTTGTGTTAGAGCGGCATTTCCTGTCCTTTACCAACGTTGGTGTTTATCACATGACTCATAAATAGATCTTGCTGAATACCTGTTGCACAGGAAGGTACTTAATTAGCATTCATTGAATAAATGCAGTATTATGTATATGTATGCAACCATGTTGTTTTAACATATTTGTATTTAATCTTTCACTATGATGGAAACCAATGCTTAAAGAAATTAAGTAACACATCCTGAAGTCTAGTACACTACATATGCTTCTGTCTCCAGGCGTCTCCCCAGTAGAAGCCAGAGCAAAAATAGACTCCACCTTTTCTCTGCTTTGATAGCACAGAAAATCTGAAACCTGACCCTTTCTCTGTAGTTTTAGATTTTTTTCTTTCTTTGCACTATTTCAATCACAGCTATTATCCTCTGCCCATAAAGTAAGAGTTATTTTAGGTGACTCAAAAAACACAGTGGAAAAAAATCTATAGTTTTTAAATTAAGGAATGAGGTTTTTGTCCTGAAACTTGTTTGCATAAGTTTGCACAATGAGCACACTTAATGAATTATGCCTGTGTCAACATTTCTTTTCTCCACTAAATGGTTTGTTTATTTAGCGAATGTTTCCTATATTCATTTATGAGATATTATGACATCATAACCATTCATCAAATGTGGCAAGGCACAGATTATCCGAACTTTACTCTCTGTACAAGCTTTGACATACTGACTTTGCCTAGTGTGAACATATATGTGAACCAAAGTTGTCAGAACTGTTGGTTGGTCTGAATTTATACAAAATTTTATTCATTCAGTAAGTGTTTATTGAGCACTTATTACCTATTAGGTAGTGAACAAGACCTGCTTTAAGATATACTATAAATCTTTTTTAAAATCTCCATTTTTCAGTTGAGTACACTTTGAGCTGGCTGGAATTCAAATTCACAAATGTATGTGTGTGTATGTGTGTGTGAGAGAGAGACAGAGACAGACAGATAGATAGACAGAGACAGAGAGGCAGAAAGAGAAAGAATGATTAATGGCGGTTGGGGAAGGGTGATAGAAATAGTAAAATTGGAACATCGGTGACAGACTAAATGCCAGAAGACTTATTTAGCGACATGGACAGACTCTGCAAAGCAAGTATCCTTCCTAGAGGTTATAATTTGCAAACCGAATGAAGGTTAAAATAAGACCAATGCAAATAACATCATTTTAGGTATTTTCTCCTCTTATGAAAAGAGTGTACCCTAATTTTAAATTTTCAGATAAGTTAGGAAAAAATTGCACAGAAATAATTATGTTAGCAAATGTGATGTTTAAACACAATCGTCACTAGAATCGTTGTCCCATAAGTTGGGACATAAACTTTCCTACGTGCTTTTTTTGCTTCCAATGAAGTGATGCCATTCGGTCTCGAGGCATCACTTGAAAAGGCAAAAGCAACTTGAAGTAACACAGTGAGATCAATGAATAAAAGAGAGAAATAGAAGTGTTTAGATACCTGAAACCTTGGCTTCTCATTTGCTTCAGTCCGGGGTTTGCAGACGTCACCCACTCCTACTCACTCCTAACGAGAGTATATACTCAGCTCTTTGAAATGTGAGTATTATGGAAAAGATCGCAGTTGCTTTAAATTATAGAAGTTGGCAAGTGCCTGGGAGGAGCGGGAGGTTGTTTAAACTGAGAAAGACAGTCGAAAACTTCATGCAACTGCGTGAGCTCCAAGCTTCAAACGCGTTCTCATGCTGACGAGACCTTTATTTTTCATCGAGTTACTTTTTACATTGTTTTGCAGCAGCTTTGAATAATAAACACATTTTCCTGCTTTAATTTTTTTAATGCTTTCTAAATTCATGGGACAACCAAAGCAAGCAAGCCTCATGTTTTGGGGGAAAGTTTGATATCAGCAATGCCTAGAAAAGGTAAGCTACTGTTTTCACTGCGGCTTTTCTCCTCTTCCCTCCTGTTTGGCCTGCGTCGAAAATATTTACTAGTGATACTTAAGACAGCTCCTTGTAAAGGAAAGAGGAACTTGTCGGAAGTATATCAACAAATGATAAATTAGACCTTGAAAAACCTCGGTGGTGGTTCTTTCTCCGACTTTCCATTCCGCTTAATGCGCAAACCTCCGTGAAATATCTTTGTATGAAAATGCCATTCCTTTTAAAAATGTGTGCAAGTCTCTAAGGTCTCCGTTCGGATGCGCCTCACGTTCTGTAGTGTGGTGATGGGCTAATATATATGGCCAAGGTCAGAGTATCTACATTTTCTTATCCGTTACATGCAGTTCAACTTCTGGAGCTGTGATTTTTCTATTCACTCAGAAATGTTTCCCATGGAAGATTTTAATAACATTCCAAAAATTCTCTGAAATATGGTTACTATGACTTCTTATAAACTTGTTTTTGTAGGATATGTTTTTTAAAAGTTCAATAAAATACGTTTTTTAAAGTTAAATAAATCATTTGACTTTTCCTTTGTAACCCCAGGAAAGGACGTTACGGTTATTATGCCTTGAGGGGGAGAAAGAGCTCAACTGGAAGTGTGTTAATTCAAGTCTAACTTAGTCGGGTGGCTTTGCCTTCTTGATTGTGCCTCAGAAACAGGTAGCGAGCAGAAAGGCTAGAATATTCCTTGTTTTTCTATGCATTGGTCTTATGAGAAGTATCTTGCGGTTTTAGGTGGAGGGGCACGTAAATATGTGATGTGTTGTTCCAATTTCTCTGAAAAAAAAAATCTGTTATCAGTGTTCCCATCTTTCCGAGGCAGAGTTCCAGGTGCAGAAAAAAAAGCTAGATATTCACAGAGGTCTGCAAATGCTTC
This sequence comes from Pteropus medius, assembly GCF_902729225.1. Taxonomy (NCBI): domain Eukaryota; kingdom Metazoa; phylum Chordata; class Mammalia; order Chiroptera; family Pteropodidae; genus Pteropus; species Pteropus medius. Next base: position 7,561,914 of record NW_024349804.1, on the reverse strand, counting down.
CAGCAGGCTGCGATTTAGCAGAACCTCACATTAATTCCTCCATGCACATATATGTACTCGCAGGCAGAAATTAAAAAGCCCTATGGGTTGGACCAAGCTTGAGTGGTTTGGGACATGTAAGCAACCTCCGTCTGCAAAACCCACCGGTACAGAAACACCAGCAAGCACGCCCGTGAGGCCTGGCAAGAAGGCCCGGGGCATCGTGCTTGGGTTGAAAGGGGCTCTTTGACCTGCCTTTGCTGGACTCGCTGTTGCTCTGTGTCTGGGATCTTTTCTTATTCTGTGTCAAATTCTGATTACATAAGATGGATCGTAGTGGCTTCTTCGATCTTGTGGTCTCAGTGAAAGATTAAGATCAGAGAAGGGATATTATTATAGAAAAGAGGGAAGGCAGTTTGATCAGCTCCTCGCGAGGTGGGCGAGGGAAACTGTTAGCTCCTTTTTCCACCGGGTTTGTGTGGAGGGACAGAGGGACCCGCGCCTGCCGACGGCTTGTCCTTCTGGGTCCTGTACCTTCTCCCTTCCCCTTCTGTCTCTCCACTTCTGCCCACGTCGGCCATACAACGTCAAGAGAGGGAGCCGTGAGCTGGACACACGAGATTTTATCATCTCCTTCTCCCCCTCTCGGCCGTTCCCAGACTAGTTGGGGAAGCCCCCACCCTATTTGGAGGGGGTCTCCAGGACCCCACCCCATGACCTCATCTCAGGCAGCTGGAGAGCTGGGATGGCCAGCGGTTACATGGCGCCTGAGTGCACCCTGGGGACGGGTGCGGCCGAGAAATGCGCCGTGTGGCATGACGTGACTGCTGGGGAGCCGAGCGGCCTTCCCATCACAGGCTCCCGCGGAGGCTGGCGGCATCTCTGGAAGCCGGACCCTCCAGGCTCCGCCTCTGGGCCCGAGAAGGCCCCAAAGAGGACACAAACAAGAAGGCAATTAGACTTGCTAACGAAGCCCCAAGCCATCTGACTCAGCTGAGGCACAGCCCCCGGGGTGGGGGGGTGTTGTAAGGGAACATGGACAGCGCCCTGGAAAGGACAGGTCAGGGTCGTCCCGAAAAGGACACCGAGGAGAGGCCCAATGTGACCTAATCGTGTCTGTCCACTTCAGAGAGGCCGGGAGAGAGGCCACATCTGTGAGGGACAGAGGGGGAGAGTGTTAACCAACGAGGTGCCAGGGCGTGTGGGAGCCATGCTGTCTGAACCTGAAAAGGATTGGAACCAGACTTAGCCCAGGGGCCCAGCTCCTGTCGCCTACCCCCAGTCTGTGAAGCAGGGCCTGAAATGTCCCAGGCTCAGGAATCAAACCCAGGAGCGGCTAGGGAAGAGTGTCCGCTCTGTGCCAGAAGGTCGACCTGGCTCTTTGAATGTGGACCTTGACAGGGAGACCAAACGCCAACAGTGTAGAAAGGACGAGGAGGACAACACAGAGCGGGGCTTTGCAAATCAGCCCGATGAAGTCAATAAGGCTTCTCGTAGACTTGCATTGAACTAGACCTTGGAGGAGGAGCAAACTATCATGACAGAAGCCAGAGGGGCAAGAGCGCCCAGGCAGAGGCTGATGGGCAAAGGCACAGAGGTGGAGAGATGGTGGCTGCTCCTGTGGACCAAGCACATTGCGGGTGGCAAGGCTCTAGTCCTCAAGTGCAACCCGAGGCATCCCATGGTTGTTAATAAGAGGGAAAACAAGTATATCCCGATCAGGTGACTTTGGGAACACGGAAAGCTCCATGGTGTTCTGGAACTCGGGTTGTGGGGTCACAAACATCTGCCTGCAAACCCAGCTCCACCCCTTAACTGCCCTGTGAACTCAGACCCATTCAAGTGTCCGTGTTTTCTTCTGTTAAATGAGGCTAATAATTATATCTATTGTAATAGGGGCCTTTTGAGGATTCAATTAGAGAATTCATGTGAGCTCTTCTTATTAGCTATTAAATGCTGGTTTCTCCGCGGCAAGATTTCACGTGTTCTAGTTTCTGTTTCTTGTTTTGGTTTTTTTAATATTTTTTTTTACATTTATTTCTACTAATAAAAACATATTAACTGATAACATTTTATTGACCATTTCGTGCCAAGCACTGTTGTAGGTGCTTTGTATGAATAGTCTCATTTAAAACTCACAACCTATTAGGGGTCTTATTAGTGGGATTCTGCTGTAATCTTTACTTACAACTTGTGAAAGCCATAGCCCAGAAAGGTTAAGTAACTCTCTCAAATTTATTTCAGTTATTTCTTGATGGGCACCACTAATTGAAACTTTGTGATCATCACGCATGCTTGAAAGTTATTTATTTTCATGTTTTTATTTCTTAATGTGTCCTCTTGTATCTCCATGAGTCAGTCATTAGAATCTAATGTTTTCCAAACTCATTAAAACATGAAACCATTTTTTTTTCCCGAGAACTATCACACAAACCATGGAATGTGGAATGCATGCTGGAAAGCGAGGCGGTTGAGTTGTTCCTGTAAGTTTACGCCACAAGAACGCGAAGTTGCCCAAGATTTAATTGAAATTTATTAATCTCCGCCAGCCGCTTCATGAATTGTCTTCTGTATTTCTGTGACACAAAAGCCCAACGACCGAGATTCTCATATCTAAAGTAGTTGATTTTTTAAAAACTATCGTCAACTTCCGAAAGGCAAAGTGACCGCAAAGCAAATTCGTGTCAATCATTTCATATCAGGAAGGTCAGCCTTTGCCTTTGGTTTGAGGGCACTGCAGAGAACAAAGGCTAGAATAAAATACCTTCAAAAAGTTATCAATTGAATGGGGGGAAACAAAACGTGCGTTTCAACATGTAAAATGCAAAATTAGATTTACAAGGAAGAATAAAAGAGAGGCTCAAAGTGAGTTCAAAGATAAGGAGACTTAGGTCTCTGGAAAAATCAGAGTACTGTCTATTATTCTTTGTTGTTTACCGTGTACAAAGAACTGTGCTAAGTACGTCACCGCGTGACAAACCCATGTGTACTTTATAAAGTTACAATGTGACTGTTA